>NC_059103.1:115488100-115668055 GCF_020740685.1 Jaculus jaculus | reverse complement strand
AACCTGAGGTCAATTCCCTAGTACCCACATAAAACCAGATGCACAGTCGCACATGCATCTGGAGTTTGTTTGCAGCTGCTGCAGGCCCTGGCACACCCATTCTCTGTCTGTCTGTCCTCTTTCTATCTCTCTCTACTTGCAAATAATTTTTTTTGTTGTTGTTGTTTTGAGGTAGAGTTTTACTCTAGCCCAGGCTGAGCTGGAACTCACTATGTAGTCTCAGTGTGGCCTTGTGATGAACCAGTCTGACTCCATCTTAGAGTTAGGAGCCAATTTATTGTTAAATCAAAACAAATTTCATCTTTGCTTACTATGAAACTTAGGTTTCTGTTAGGTCTAACTGTACCTTGACTACCTGCATGGAACTCCCCACCCCTGGGGCTTCCTGGAACCCGAGTTTCTCCCCACCCTGACAATGCTTTGCCTCATAGTCTTCCAAGATGTCATGTTATGTCAAGTAATTGTGAACTACTATTTGCTTCTGTTTTTCGCTTGCCAAATTCCCTATTGGAAATCTCTCAGCCTTACAGTTTGTAAATTATAAAAACCTGCCTTCTCTTTTGCTCGGGCCTGCTCTCCTAAACCCCGCCCTTGGGTGAGACAGCCAGCTGGTCAGCTTCTGGGTGCACAATATAGCTTGCTTCAATTTGACCAAATATTTGAGTAGGTGGTATCTTCTTTGCGTCGTGAGTTTAACATTTGAATTCACAGCAATCCTTGTACCTCTGCCTCCCGAGTTGTTGGGATTAAAGCGTGTACCACCATGCCCAGTTAAAAAGAATTAAAAAAAAATATTTTATTTGGGTCTGGAGCTGGAGAGATGGCTTAGTGGTTAAGGCACTTGCTTGTGAAGCCAAAGTACCCAGGTTCGATTCCCCAGGACCTACATAAGCCAGATGCACAGGGGGTGCGTGCATCTGGAGTTCGTTTGCAGTGGCTGTAGGCTCCGGTGAGCCCATTCTTTCTCTGTCTTTCTTCTCTCTCTTTTTCTCTCTGCTTGCAAATAAATAAATAAAATAATTAAAAATATTATTAGATAGGGCTGGAGAGATGGCTCAGCAGTTAAGCGCTTGCCTGTGAAGCTTAAGGACCCCAGTTCGAGGCTCGATTCTCCAGGACCCACGTTAGCCAGATGCACAAGGGGGCGCACGCGTCTGGAGTTCGTTTGCAGTGGCTGGAAGCCCTGGCACGCCCATTCTTTCTCTCTCTCTCTCTCTCTCTGCCTCTTTCTCTCTCTGTCACTCTCAAATAAATAAATAAAAATGAACAAAAAATTTTAAAAAAATTATTAGACAAAAAGAAAGAATGGGTGCAGCAGGGCTTCGAGCCACTGCAAAAGAACTCCAGACACATGTGCCACCTTGTGCATCTGGCTTATAGTAGTACTGGGTCCTTTGGCTTTGTCAGCAAGTACCTTAACCACTAAGGCATCTCTCCAGCCCAACTTTCTGCACTTAAATGGAAGATTCTATTTCTTGGAGGTGCACAGTCTCCTTACCAAGGAACTCGGGTTAAAAGTAAGGTGGATATCAGGAATAGATGGTAAGACTCTAGTGCTGAAGACTCCACATACTTGGGCTGTAAGGCCACTGAGAAATCCTGCTGGAACTGAGCTGATAACCTCCTCCATGTAGACCAGCTGACAGAAATCTGGAAGAAGCCATTCTGCATGCAGTTCAATGGGAGAAAGAGATATCACCGGTGAAGATACTCAACAGTGGACACTGCAAGCCTTATAATTGGCCACCCAGGCCAAATGAGCCAACAGGTGCAATAGTGGCATGTCTGTCATGGTGGAAACCAACTGCCCTCCAACTCGATTGGGAGCCTGTTTCATCGGGGGAGGGAAACACATCCCTGATAATGAAAACTTAAAACAGGGGTAGTCATGAGCCCTAGGGGTATAACATCTGCTGATGTCTGGGATAAGTGTATATACTATGCTTATCAAACTGCCCAGTAAGCACTTCTCTTAATATTTATACCCTTATATTAACACTACTCTCACATTGGGTAGAGAATCTTTTCTTTTCAGTTGGCAGTGACCTTGGGATGACTCAGAAGGTATCATAGTGCAGGAAAGAAGTGACTGGAGTACTGAGTAACATCTTGATCACACCTTCCAAGGCTCAGGGTCCATTGCCGAAGAGGTGGTGGAAAGAATGTAAGAGCCAAAGGAAGGGTAGGACCCCTTACAACATGCTCCCTCCAGACATAAAATGGCCTGGATAACCATGACCTCACAGTGCCTGACACTACCTACACAAGACCATCATAAGAGGAGGAAAAGATCATGACGTCAAAATAAAAGAGAGACTGATTGAGTTGGGGAGAGGATATGATGGAGAATGGAATTTCAAAGGGGAAATTGCGGGGGAAGGGAGGGTATTACCATGAGATATTTTTTATAATCATGGAAAATGTTAATTAAAAAAAAAAGTAAGGTGGATAGGCCGGGTGTGGTGGTGCACGCCTTTGATCCCAGCACTCTGGAGGCAGAGGTAGGAGGATCACTGTGAGTTCCAGGCCACCCTGAGACAACATAGGGAATTCCAGGTCAGCCTGGATCAGATAGAGACCCTACCTCAAAAAGCCAAAAAAAAAAAAAAAAAAAAAGAGGGTAGAGTTTTCTTTGTGAAATCTGGAACTTGTTAGGGAGACTCCAGGAAATCGAAATCCTCTTATCTGTTCCTCTCCCTCCTCCCAACAAAACAAACTGAAGAAACAAGAGCCTGAGATTGAGAACCAGGAACTTGTGCAGTTAAAACTGTTTCTCACTTTTTGCTTTTTTAAATTACAGACTTGCCTTTTCTGAAATAGGGAGGAGCCATGCTGTCTGTACACAAATCACAGAGGTGAGTGGATTCTTTTTTTCCAGGCAGGTTTGCCTGGCCTGGGAGAAGCATGAGGAAAATGTGCCCTTGGCTAGTGTATCCCTCAGCTTGGCTTTTGTTCATTGCCTTACTAGGAACGCTGTCAGCCCAAGGTTTGGGCTGTTGCACCCTTCAAAGGGTTTTTTTGTTTTGTTTTGTTTTGTTTTTCAAGGCTGACCTGGAATTCAGTATGTAGTCTCAGTCAGACTGGCTTCAAACTCACTCAAAATCCTCCTATCTCGATCTCTCCTGAGTGAACGTGAGAGAATGGGCATTCAGGGCTTCCAGCCACTGCAAAAGAACTCCAGATGCTTGCACCACCTTGCATATCTGGCTTACGTGGGTACTGGGGAATTGAACCTGGGTCCTCAGGCTTTGCAGGAAAGAGACTTCACTGCTAAGCCATCTCTCCAGCCTTGAGTTCTTGCTTCTTAAGATGAGAACAACAGTATCCCTACTATTCTTCTCATTCCTACACCACAACTTCTTTAATCTCTTATACATTTGCTATTTTTATATATTTTCTAAGTTAATAAACCTGTATTTGTCTGTGTCCATAACTGATTTGAACTTTGTCTAATGATTGAGTCTAAGTAAGCAAAACAGCAGCATTAATTTAATTGTGACTGTTAAGGGCTTAGCCAGGTTTCATTTTATTTATAAATATACTTTATATAGCCCTTTTCTAATCACTTTATAATTATTAACTAACTTAATCCTCATAACAGCCTACGAGGTTAATAATAAATAATAAAGCTAACTGATGATGTCAGGAACTTTTTTCCCTCTAGAGTCTCCTTTCTTTCTTTCTCTCTTTCCTTCTTTCTTTCTTTCTTCCTTCTTCTCTCTCTCTCTTTCTTTGTTTTTTTGAAGTAGGGTCTCACTCTCTAGCCCAGACTGATCTAGAATTCATTATGTAGTCTCAGGATGGCCTCAAACTCACAATAATCCATCTACCTCTGCCTCCTGAGTGCTGGGGTGCTGGGATTAAAGATGTGTACCACCACGTCTGGCCTTTCTTTTCTCTCTCTCTTTTTTTTCGAGGTAGGGTCTCACTCTAGCCCAGGCTGACCTGGAATTCACTATATAGTTTCAGGATGGCCTTGAACTCATGGGGATCTTCCTACCAAGTGCTGGAATCAAAGGTATGTGCCACCACACCCAGCTAATCATGAACATTCAATATGGCATCTGAAAGCAGAATGTTTATCAGTCTAAACTGTGGGAAAATGAAGTACTGCAGTAAGCTTGCATGCTTTCTGTTGTGTTTTGCACTTGGAATCCCATGATGATCTGTCTTTTGTTTGACGGAAATTTTGTTGTTCTGGGCATTTCGTTGCTGTTTTTTAAAAATATATATATTTTTTTATTTTTGTTTATTTGCAAGCAGAGAGCAAGAGAGACAGAGAGCGAATGGGCATGCCAGGCCCTGTAGCCATGCAAACAAACTCCAGATGCATGTGCCCCTTGTATATCTGACTTATGTGGGTCCTGGGGAATCGGACCTGGGTCCTTTAGCTTCGCAGGACCTTAACTGCTAAGGCATCTCTCTAGCCTGATGGTTTCCCCCCTGCCCCCAAGGTAGGGTTTCACTATAGCTGAGGCTGACCTGGTATGTAACCTTAGGGTGGCCTTGAGCTCAACTGTGATCCTTCTACCTCTGCCTCCCAAGTGCTGGGATTAAAGGTATGCACCATCACGCCTGGCTCTTTTTTTTAAAGGTTGGGTCTCACTCTAGCTCAGGCTGACCTGGAATTCACTAAGTACTCTCAGTCTGGCCTCAAAGTCATGGTGATCCTCCTACCTCTGCTTCCCAACTGCTGGGACCACCACACCAGGCTTCTGTTTCTATGTTATCAAAAATAACTCTGGGCTTAGAGATCATTGCTGAAAGGGTGACAGAAAAAAATGCAAGAGCCCGGCTGCTGGGCGGGTGTAGTGGCGCATGCCTTTAATCCCAGCACCGGGAAGGCAGAGGTAGGAGGATCACCATGAGCTCCAGGCCACCCTGAGACTACATAGTGAATTCCAGGTCTGCCTGGGCTAGAATGAGACCCTACCTTGAAAACCAAACAAACAAATAACAAAAAAATGTAAGATCCAAAGGAAGGGGAGGAGTACTACAATCCTATCTTCCAGACATAAAGTGGCCTTGATATTCATAGCCCCACAGTGGCTGACACTACTTACACAAGACATGTATAATAGGAGGAAAATATGATGACATCAAAATAGGAAAGAGAGGGCTGAAGAGATGGCTTAGCAGTTAAGGTGCTTGCCTGCAAAGCCAAAGGACTAAGGTTCAATTCCCCACGACACACATAAGCCAGATGCACAAGGGGGTGCACTGTCTGGAGTTCATTTGCAGTGGTTGGAGGCCCTGGTGTACCCATTCATTCTCTCTCTCTCTCCACCTCTCAAATAAATAAAATATTTTTTTTTTAATTTTTTATTTATTTATTTGAGAGCGACAGACACAGAGAGAAAGACAGATAGAGGGAGAGAGAGAGAATGGGCGCGCCAGGGCTTCCAGCCTCTGCAAACGAACTCCAGACGCGTGCGCCCCCTTGTGCATCTGGCTAACGTGGGACCTGGGGAGCCGAGCCTTGAACCGGGGTCCTTAGGCTTCACAGGCGAGCGCTTAACCGCTAAGCCATCTCTCCAGCCCAAATAAAATATTTTTAAAAGATTTTATATTTATTTGTTAGAGACAGATAGAGGGAGGGAGAGAGAGAATGGGCACACCAGGGTCTCTAGCCACTGCAAACGAACTCCAGATGCATGGGCAACCATGTGCATCTGGCTTATGTGGGACCTGGAGAATTGAACCTGGGTCCTTAGGTTTCACAGGCATGTGCCTTAACAACTAAGTCATCTCTCTAGCCCAAGATATTTTATTTTTTATTTATTTATTTTTTAAACTTTTTTTTTTAAAATTTTTTATTTATTTATTTATTTGAGAGCGACAGACACAGAGAGAAAGACAGATGGAGAGAGAGAGAATGGGCGCGCCAGGGCTTCCAGCCTCTGCAAACGAACTCCAGACGCGTGCGCCCCCTTGTGCATCTGGCTAACGTGGGACCTGGGGAACCGAGCCTCAAACCGGGGTCCTTAGGCTTCACAGGCAAGCGCTTAACCGCTAAGCCATCTCTCCAGCCCATAGCCCAAGATATTTTAAATATATTTTTTTAAATAAGAGAGAGGAGGTGGGTGTGGTTGCTCATGCCTTTAATCACATCACTTGGGAGGCTGAGGTAGAGGGATCACCATGAGTTCAAGGCCACCCTGAGACTACAAAGTGAATTCAGGTCAGCCTGAGCTAGAGCAAAACTTACCTCAAAAAGTCAAAAAAAATAATGTGCTGGAGGGTTGGCTTAGCAGTTAAGGCAATTACCTCCTAAAATGAAGAACCCAAATTTGATTCCCCAAGACACATGTAAGCCAGATGCACAAGGTTGCACATGCATCTGGAGTTCATTTGCAGTGCCTGAAGGCTCTGGTACATTGATTTCTCTCTATCTGCCTCTTTCTCTTGCTCTCAACTAAATAAAAGAAACAAACAAAAAAGAGCCGGGCATGGTGGAGCAAGCCTTTATTTTTTATTTTTTTTAATTAAAAAAAAAATTTTTTATATTTATTTGAGAGCAACAGACACAGAGAGAAAGACAGATAGAGGGAGAGAGAGAGAATGGGCACGCCAGGGCTTCCAGCCTCTGCAAACGAACTCCAGACACGTGCGCCCCCTTGTGCATCTGGCTAATGTGGGACCTGGGGAACCGAGCCTCGAACTGGGGTCCTTAGGCTTCACAGGCAAGCGCTTAACCACTAAGCCATCTCTCCAGTCCTGGAGCAAGCCTTTAATTTCAGCACTCAGGAGGCAGAGATAGGAGGATCTCCATGAGTTCAAGGCCACCTGAGACTACATAGTGAGTTCCAGGTCAGCCTGGGCTAGAGTGAGACCCTACCTCAAAAAAAAAAAAAAAAAAAAAAGTAGAAAAGAGACTAGTTGGAAAGAAGAGGTTCAGTGGCGGAGGGAATTTGGGAAAGAGAAAAAGAGGAGTGGAGGGAGGGGAGTGTGATTATGGTATATTGTGGAAGTTGTCAATAAAACTTTGAGGAAAAAGCCTCTAGCTGGGTGTGGGGGTGTGGTGGGGCACACCTTTAATTAATCTCAGCACACAGGATGCAGAGGTAGGAGGGATTGCTGTGAGTTTGAGGTCACTCCCTGAGATCTAGGACAGCCTGGGTTAGAGCGAGAGTCTACCTTGAAAAACCAAAAATAAAATAAAATAAAATAAATAAATAAACAAAACCCTCTTTTTGTCCTTGGATATTTTTTCTTGATGCTTATTTTTTAGAGTATAAACTTTATCTGGATATGCAAATCCAAACAATGCAGTCACTACTGTCTGAATCAGGGAACAGACCTTGGTCTGGAGACTGGGTCTGGGTTGGGGCAGGACTCGAAGCCATGGGCAGGATAGGTGACCAGGCAGTTCCACCGCCATGGGTGTTGAGAGTCCAGAGCATGGACTGGTTGCTCCTCAGGGGATGTGGCCTAGAGAAAGAAAGAAAACGAGAGTGCCTCTGTAGGAGAGTCATGGCGGCATGCTGTTGGCTTGGTGTTTATTGAGCTCCTCTTTTTTTTTTTTTTTTTTTTTTAAAGAAAAGGGCTTTAACCATTGAGCAATCTCTCCAGCCAGCCTCTTTCATTTCTTTTTTTTTTTTAAATTTTTATTTATTTATTTATTTGAGAGCGACAGACACAGAGAAAGACAGATAGAGGGAGAGAGAGAGAATGGGCGCGCCAGGGCTTCCAGCCTCTGCAAACGAACTCCAGACACGTGCGCCCCCTTGTGCATCTGGCTAACGTGGGAACCGAGCCTCGAACCGGGGTCCTTAGGCTTCACAGGCAAGCGCTTAACCACTAAGCCATCTCTCCAGCCCTGAGCTCCTCTTCTTATACACAATTCATGATGGCAGTGGATTCTGAGGACCCGAAGGGTCCACAGCAATGGGTAAAATCCAACAAGTGACTGGGAAGAGGAGAGGAGGGTCTTCACTCATGGCAATTAGATCACGAGTTCGGGTGAAGGTAAAATGAATGAGTCAGTCCTTAGGCCAAATGCTGAGAAGGAAACTAAAGATGCTCTGCTCTTTGTCCTCTTAGTACCACAAGTTTTGGTATTAGAAAATTCAAGGAAAAGGTAGGAAAACATTCAAAACTAAGTCCAGTCAAAGATTCAGGAGTAAGGTGGTAGGATGAAAAATGTTTCTGAACCTATTTTCCAGGAGTCAAGGCCACCACTAAAGAAAAAGAAAAGCCCTTGGGCATGTATTAACATCGTAAGACTGAAGATGTAGTTGGCTGGTAGAGCCCTTGCCTGACATATAGGAGCTCCTGGGTTTGATCCATGGCACCAGAAGGGGGGGATTAGAAGAATAAAATGCCAATAAGTTATGGACCTTGTTGGACATTTTCATTAAGTTGTATAGGCAAATTTTTATATTTTTTTTATTTATTTTAGGGAGAGAGAGAGAAAGAGGGAAAGAATGGGTGCACCAGAGTCTCTAGCCACTGCAAACTCCAGACACATGCACCATATTGCGCATCTGGCTCATGTAGGTACTGGGGAATCGAACCTGGGTCCTTAGGCAAGCTCCTTAACTGCTAGAGCCACCTCTCTAGCCCTGTGCGGGTAACTTTTTAATCTTTCCTTTACTCTGTCTTATCTCAACAGGAATCTTATGCCAACTATGGTCACAAATTACCTAATTCAAATGTTCATTATCTCTCCAAATTTCAAAATTATTGTTTAGAGTTTTACAGGAAAAATCATAGGAAATAATGGAGAAATAGTTCCATTTTTTTCAGATTTATAACACACTTTAATTTTGAAGTCAATGCATGAGCTACAGTGTCTTACTTTATAGCCTTAATTCATGCAAAGGTAGTTTCATACATAGGCAACTCTGTACATCTTGGGTGTCTCTGGAGACTACAGAGGGTCTGAGCTGTCATCATGCTCCATCTTAAGTGTGGATTGAAGAAAATGAAAAGAAATTTGATTCAGCCAACTTCTGGACATGTGCGTGATAGAAGAGGAACTGAGTTGGATTAAAACAGCAATAGTGCTAGGCATGGTGGCACACACCTTTAATTGTAGTGCTTGGGAGCCAGAGGTAGGAGGATCCCCATGAGTTCGAAGCCAGCCTGAGACTACATGGAGAATCCCAGGTCAACCTGGGCTAGAGTGAGGCCCTACCTGGAAAAAAAAAAGACAATAGTAACAACAAAATGACATACAGTTTTTGCTGAGCCTGTATAAACCATGAAGTAGAGTTAGGGGCTGGGGAGTTGGCTAAATGGTTAAAGGCACTTGCTTGTAAAGCCTGCTAGCCTAGGTTCATTTCCCCAGTACCCATGTAAAGCCAGATGTACAAAGCTGTGCATGTTTCTAGAATCTGTTTGCAGTGCACTGGCTGCCCATTGTCTTTCTTTCCCCCTCTTTCTTTCCTTTCTCTCTCTCTCTCTTTCTTTCTTTTTCTTTTTCTTGTTTTTTTGAGGCTGGGTCTTGCTGTAGCCTAAGTTGACCTGGAACTCACTCTGTAGTCTCAGGGTGGTTTCAAACTCACAGCAATCCTCCTACCTCTGCCTCCTGAGTGCTGGGATTAAAGGCTTGTGCCACCATACCCAGTTAATAAATATATATTTTTTTCTTTCGAGGTAGGGTCTCACTCTAGCCCAGGCTGACCTGGAATTCACTATGTAGTCTCAGGGTGGCCTTGAACTCACAGCGATCCTCCTATCTCAGCCTCCCAAGTGCTGGGATTAAGGGCGTATGCCACCATGCCGAGCTAATAAATAAATTTTTAAAGAGAGAAATACTTTGGATCTTTATTGAAATTCAGACTTCTTTGATCCCACTACAGGCATGAATGAGCATCCCTGAAGGGATCAGCTGTCGTTATAAGCTTGAATCCTACTTAATCCCCTGGACTCTGTTTTAAAGTCACTGGAAATGCATAAAGCTGCTTGATGAAATTTGTATCATTGTAACCGGCAACCCAAGCCAGAGTGCTGCCATCTCTGTGTCCCCTCTCCAAGAGGTGCTTCACTGGAACTCACGTCGTGACTGTGCCCTATCCCCAAGGTAGCTGCAACGAGAGCTCCTGGCCTTGTCCTTGTCTCAAGAACTTTGCCATACCTTATCACCAGGAGGGGGAACACAGAAGGGCAAAGGTGGGGAGAAAGACAAAACATTGCATCATGTTTTCTTTCATATGTGCAATCTAGATTTAAATATAGAACATGGACTGGGTGTGGTGGCACACACCTTTAATTCCAGCACTTGGGAGGCAGGGGTAAGAGTTTGAGGCCACCCTGAGAATACATAGTGAGTTCCAAGTCAGCCTGGGCTAGAGTGAGCCCTACCTCAAAAATAAATAAGTAATAATCACACACACACACACACACACACACACAGTATGAGACCATAAGGCAAGGCTATTGAGAGAGAAAGGGGATCAGTGTGGGGAGGTGAGGGAGTGTGTAGATGGGTAAATGTGAAGCATGATATTATGATATATATATGGATTTCTCATAACAAAACCCATGGTTTTGTATGTAAAGTGAAATAACAAAAAGAGTGTTGGAGAGATGACTTAGCGGTTAAAGCATTTGCCTGCAAAGCCAAAGGATCCAGGTTCAATTCTCCAGGACCCATGTAAGCCAGATGCACAAGGGGCACATGTATCTGGAGTTTGTTCACAGTGGCTGGAGGCCCTGGCACACCCATTCTCTCCCCCATCCACCTCTTTCTTGCTCTCAAATAAATCACACACACACATATATATATATATATATATATATATGTGCGTGTGTGTGTGCGTGTGTGTGTGTGTGTATGTATATAATTATATACATATATATACAAAAACAAAGAGCGTCTATGTCTTGAATCTTTTTTAAAAATATTTTTTATTTTTAAGCTGGGCGTGGTGGCGCACGCCTTTAATCCCAGCACTCGGGAGGCAGAGGTAGGAGGATCACCATGAGTTCGAGGCCACCCTGAGACTACAGAGTTAATTCCAGGTCAGCCTGGACCAGAGTGAGACCCTACCTTGAAAAACCAAAAAAAAAAAAAAATTTTTTTTTATTTTTATTTATTTGAGAGAGAGAGATACAGAAATAAGCAGGTAGCGAGAGAGAGCGTGTGTGAATGGGTGCATCAGGGCCTCCAGCCATTGCAAGTGGACTCCAGATGCATGCATGTGCCCCCTTGTGCATCTGGCTTACGTGGGTCCTAGGGAGTCAAACCTAGGTCATTTGACTTTGCAGGCAAGTGCCTTAACCGCTAAGCCATCTGTCCAGCCTATGTCTTGAATCTTTGCAATTGCTTCAACCAGTGAAGTACAGCAAAGCTGGTAGATATGAGGCTGGATCACAAGCATGTCAATCACTTCCTTGCTGATCTCTTCTTGAGATGCTTGCTCTAGAAGCCCACTGTTAGGAAGTTCAAGCAGCTTGTGAAATGTCTCATGTGGACTGAGGTCCTCTGGCTCAGGTGCTGGCTGAACCCCCAGCCAATGGCCCACACCAGCTAGTTATGTGAGGGAATCATCTTGAAGGGCATCCTCTTGCTTGTATGTGAGCTGCCCCAATTCATGTTGCATGAGTTGATACAAGAAGCCATGTTTCACTGGACATGATTTTTTTTTGGTTTTTCGAGGTAGGGTCTCACTCTGGTCCAGGCTGACCTGGAATTAACTCTGTAGTCTCAGGGTGGCCTTGAACTCACGGCGATCCTCCTACCTCTGCCTCCCGAGTGCTGGGATTAAAGGCATGCGCTACCACACCCAGCACCACTGGACATGATTTTGAAGAATAAATGATTGTGGAAGTCATGAAGCAGCAATGGGTGACTGAAATAACATGCACAGAAGACGGATGTAGGGATAGCCATTCCATACCTTGAAGGCCAAATGAATTCCCTTCTGCTGTTCTTTGCTTTGTAAAGTTGTACACTTTTTCCATATCTCCCTCCCAACATCTTGGCAAATGTGCTGACTTTGGCTGCAGTAACTTCTAGTGTGAAGTAGCACTCTCAGAGGGTTGTGGTTTGAGAGCAGTGGTGTGATACATGCGAGCCTTAGGCATTTGTAATGTACAGAATAAAGTGTGACATTAAGGACGAATGAGGCTAAAATATAACACTTTTAGCTAGGTCAAGGATTTAAAGAACTTACGGTAAATTTTATGGACTAGCATATATAAAAAAATCTTTTTTTGAAAAAATATTTATTTATTTGAGAGAGAGAGAGAGAGAGGCAAGGAAAAAAGCTCCAGACACATGTGCCAAGGGCCTTGATGGGCCTCGAACTCACGCGATCCTCCTACCTCTGCTCCTGAGTGCTGGGATTAACCACCATGCCCAGGTGTGTGTGTTTTTCCAGGTAGGATTTTACTCAAACCCAGGCTGACCTGGAATTCACTATGTAGTCTTAGGGTAGACTTGAACTCATGGTGATCCACCTACCTCTGCTTCCCAAGTGCTGGGATTAAAGGCGTGCGCCACCACGCCTGGCTTTCCTTGTTTTGAAGTGGCACATTTGGTTGGAGCTCGTTTGCAGTGGCTAGAGGCCCTGGTGTACTCATTTTTTTTCTCTGTCTGTCTCTCTCTCTCCTTAAAAATAAACAAATAAAAACATTAAAAATAAATAAATTTTTAAAAAGGGCTGGAGAGATTGCTCAATGGTCAAGGCCCATGCCTACAAAGCCTAAGGACCTGGGTTTGATTCCCCAAGTACCCACCCAAAGCCAGGTGCACAAAGTGGCACATGCTTCTGGAGCTCAGATGCAGTGGCTAGAGGTCATGACGCTCCCATTCTCTCTGTTCAATAAATAAATAAAATATTTAAAACAAAACAAAAATACCAAGTGAGGCTGAGCATGGTGGTGCACGCCTTTAACCCCAGCACTTGGGAGGCAAAGGCAGGAGGATCGCCGAGAGTTCAAGGCCACCTTGAGACTACAGAATAAATTCAAAAACAAACAAACAAAACAAATGGGTTGTCAGAGGGTCATACCGTTATTAAATGAGCTATTCACAAACCGTCATCTCCAGAACGGAGCTAAGCCCTTCTTGCAGAATAGCACTTTGGGGTCCATGCGCCGCTCCACACGTACATGACCCTGTGTGCGCAGGCTCAGGAGGCTCCAGGTCTGGCCACGGGGTTCGGAAGCCCTGTGTGGCTTGAGCAAACACCCAGGGCAAATGAACATAGTTCTATCCTGGGCAAACAGGTGAGTCACTTGCTGAGATAACAGTACCAGTCATTTGTTGAGGACTAATTACTTGCTGAGCCCTGTGTTGAGCACTATCCTTATGTTGTCTCCTGTAATGCTCACCTCACTACCAGGCAGGAGGAGTCATTACATAGCAGTGTGGGGTTGGAAGCAGAGGAAGGTCAGTAGCTTGCCGTCTGTCACACGGGAGCTGTGCGTGGAGCAGAGGCTTGGATTTCTAGAATAAGGGCTCATCATTTCCCTTGGTTTCTTTATTTATGTTTCTTCAAGGTAGGGGAACTGAAGCCTGGCCATCAGGCTTTGCAAGCAAGCACTTCAACCACTGGGCCAGCTCTTTAGCCTGGAGAGATATTATCTTTTTTTTTTTTTTTTCTTTTTGGTTTTTCTAGGTAGGGTCTCACTGTAGCCCAGGCTGACCTGGAATTCACTATGGAGTCTCAGGGTGGCCTCCAACTCACTGAGCTCCTCCTACCTCTGCCTCCCGAGTGCTGGGATTAAAGGCATGCACCACCACGCAGGGCCTGAAAGACAGTATCTTAAACAAACAAACAACCTTGCTAATCAAAACAGGGAAAATAGGTTTATAGTGGAGAACTGTGGTATCCTAACCAAGTGATCAAAGTGAACCAACAACAATTCACCCAGATTAGAGTAACTTGATATCATATTCCTCCTAATTTTATACACAGCAAAGGTAGTATTACTTGTGGGGAACCAAACTTGGGTCCTTGGGCTATGTAGGCAAGCGCCTTAACCTATGAGCCACCTTTCCAGCTCCACCAAGTAATTTTTCTTCCCTGTCACGGATTATATTTGGTGACCCTTGCAGAGGAAGTTTGTGGCATCAGGATGTCTGAGAACCTCCTGAGAACTTTGGGTGTGTAAGATCAGAAAATTTCAACTAGTGACTTTATCAAGGTTTAAAGTGAGAAAAGCAATAGGGACTAGATTGGAGATTGCTAGTGATTGAACCCAAGGACTTTGAACAAGCTAGGCAGTGGTGTTTACTGCTGAGTCACATTCATAGCCCTGAACTAGTCACTTGCTAATCTAGTTAAAGACTAGATGGAAGCACGTAGAAATTCAAGGGTTTTATGAAGAGGTTAATGTTGGGCTAGGGAGATGGCTCGGTGGTTAAGGGTGCTTGCTTGTAAAGCATGACTACCCAGGCTCGGTTCCTTAGTGCTCATGTAAAGCCAGAGGGAAAATGTGACACATGAGTCTAGAGTTTGGTTTGTTTACAATGGCAAGAAGCCCTGGTGTGCCCATTCTTTCCCTTTCTCTCTCTCTCTCTCCCTCCTTCAAATAAATTATATATATATAATGTATTTATATGTATTTTCCAGGATGACCTGAAATTCACTATGTAGTCCCAAGGTGGCCTCGAACTCACCTACCTTTGCCTCCTGAGTGCTGGGATTAAACACGTGTGCTACCATGCCTGGCTATTTTTTTAATGCTTGTGGAAAAAAAGGTTAAAGCTGGGCATGGTGGCACACCTTTAATCCTAGCACTTGGGAGGCAGAGGTAGGGGGAATCAATGTGAGTTTGAGGTCAGCCTGGGAATACAGAGTAAATTCTAAATCAGCTTGGGCTAGAGTGAGACCCTACCTCAACAAAATGAAACAAAACAAAACAAAAAGTTGATGCAGGACTGGAGAGATAGCTCAGCAGTTAAGGCCTTGCTTACAAAGCCTGATGGCCCATGTTTGATTCCCCAGCACCCATGTAAAGCCACATGCACAAAGTAATGCATACATCTGAAAGTTCACTTGGCAGTGGCTAGAGGCCCTGGCATGCCCATTATCTGTCTTTCTCTCTCTGCTTGTAAATATTTTTAAAATTAGGTTGATCCAGAGACACATCACTGGCAAAAGTTCTGAGAACCAGGCTTTGTGGCGCATGCCTTTAATCCCAGCATTTGGGAGGCAGAGGTAGGTGGATCGCTGTGAGTTCAAGGCCACCCTGCGAGTCCATAGTGAATTCCATGTCAGCCTGGGCTACAGTGAGACCCTACCTCAAAAAAACAAAAAAGAGTTCTGAGAATAAGTGATTATCACACTTACTTTTAAACAGGACATCTATATCACCCCCTCTAAGACTCAGGGAACATTGTAGAAGAGGAGGTAGAAAGAATGTAAGAGCCAAAGGATAAGGAAGAGTTGTGGAATGCTGTCTTCTGGACATAAGCTGGCTGTTACACTTATAAACTCACAGCAGCTATGGTTTCCTCTGGATAGATGGCTTAGCAGTTAAGGGGCTTGCTTGTGAAGCCTAACGACCCAGGTTCAATCCTCACCGTACCCATGTAAGCCAGATTCACGAGGTGGTGCACATGTCTAGAGTTCATTTGCAATGGCTGGAGGCCCTGGTGTACCCATTCTCTCTCTCTCTCCCTCTCTCTCTGTTTCTCTCTCTCTCTCTCACTTTGTGTTTCAAAATGGATAGATAAAATTGAAAAAAAAAAAAAAGATTGACCTTGTCACCATTCTTTTTATTTATTAATTATGTTATTATTATTATGAGTCCCAGTCTCTCTCTCTTTCTCTGTCAAATAAATAAAAATAAAATTACCAAAAAAAAAAAAAACCCAACCAAAACAAAAGGAAGCTGGGTGGTGTACACCTTTAATCCCAGCTCTTGGGAGGCAGAGGAAGGAGGAGGATTGCCATGAATTTGAGGCCACCCTGTGACTCCACAGTGAATTCCAGGTCAGCCTAAGCTAGAGTGAGTGAGACACTATCTCAAAAAAGAAGAAAGGAAAAAAAAAAAAAAAAAAAGGCAAGAGGACAACCATGCAGAACAGTGTCTATTTGGCCTGTGTGTTTATACCCAGTGGAATTGCTGGTTAGGTGATTCTTAGGTAGACATGGTGGTAGTGGTGATGATGTCTATTTTGTAGCTGGCAGAACTGAAACAGAGAATGTAAGCACAGGAACTGAGGAGAAGGAGTTGTTCAGCACATGAGTTGGAAAATGATGCCAGGCCTTTGACACCAAACCCCATCTTACCGTTCTATAACTTTACTGAGACATTTGGTAAACTCTTAAAAGAAAGGAAAATTGCAGCAATAATAATGACCTTTACTTCTTCATACAATTGTCATACTCAAAACAAGCTAATGTCAGCATTCCCTGTGTAATTACTGTGATATACTGATATACGCCTTAATAAAGCCTTTTTAGTCTAAGCATGAAGGTGTGGTGGCGCATGCCTTTAATCCCAGCACTTTAGAGGCAGAAGTAGGAGGATCGCCATAAATTTGAGGCCACCCTGAGACTACATAGTGAATTCCAGGTCAGTCTGAGCTAGAGTGAGACCCTCTCTCAAACAAACAAATAAACAAACAAACAAAAAGCAAAAAAAGGTGCTGGAGAGATGGCTTAGCAGTTAAGGTGCTTGCTGGCAAAGCCAAAGGACCCAGGTTTGATTCTCCAGTACCCATGCAAAGCCAGATGCACAAGATGGCACACGGAGTTCATTTGCAGTGGCTAGGATGCCCTAGTGTACACATTCTGTCTGTCTGTCTGTCTGTCTGTCTGTCTGTCTGTCTGTCTCTCTCTCTCTCTCTCTCTCTCTCTCTCTCTCTCTCTCTCGGTGTCTATCTCACCTCTCCCTCTCACAAACAAGTAGATAAGTAAACAAGTAAAATATTTTAAAAATGTTAAAAGAAAAAAAAAAACCTGATAGCCCAGAATCTGAAAAAAGAGGCTCCAGGTTTTCATAGAGAAACCCAGCTCTGCCCAGGCACTAGGACCCAGTGTGTTTCAAAGTGGCAGGTAAAAATGTTAAGAAGTGAGAATCCAGTGGGGCGTGGTGGTGCAAACCTTTAATCCTAGCACTCGGGAGGCAGGGGTAGGAGGATCACTGTGAGTTCAGGGCCACCCTGAGACTACAGAGTTAATTCCAGGTCAGCCTGGACCAGAGTGAGACCCTACCTCGAAAAAGAAAAATAAAAAATAAAAAAAAACAAAAAGAAGTGAGAATCCGCTCCAGCAGCTGTGGCATCAGGTCCGCGGGGCCACAGCCGCCAGGCTCTGCTTAGGCCGTAGGAAAAGTCAGGTGAGGGGATTTTACACTCTGGAGCTCCTCATCAACTCAAGAAACATGAAGGTAGGACCGTAGAGAGCAACTGAGGAACAGATCATGAGGTAGAGGATCACGTGGACCAGCCAGAGAACTAGAACCACCATCCACAGCCTCCCCTCCCCCACCGCTGGCGCAAGTGCCAGCAAGCACCAGAGACCAGGGAAGGGAGCTCACAGCACACAGCACAGGCAACCAGAGCTGTGATCCAATGACCCAACCAGCCTACTTGAACCCACAGTGCAGGAAAGAGGGACCCCAAGCAGGAGCGCAGCATAACTAAGACCCAAATCACCCCAAAAGGTAACAGGGATTAAACCAGATAAATACCTGCCAAATAAGCCTGGCATATAGGCCTGAACTGGAAGTGATAATTGTACCTTCCATATCAGCATAAATTTTATGTTAAATCTGATAAGTCAGATTTGCCATTCTTAAATAAGCTATACTTTGGGTTATTTATTTATTTATTTATATTTTTATTTATACTGGCTTTGTTTCCTCTTCTGTTGTACATTAGGAAAGGGTCTCACTTGGTCACAAGCTGACTTGGAACCCTTAACAGACCAGAAATCTTAACCTCCTAGGTGACAGGATTAAGGGTGTGGGACACCACACACCTTAAGGGACTGCAAATTTGTTAGAGGATGCAGTTGTCATAATAACTACGCTTGCATAAATACTCTGTGCTGTTTTTCATTGAATGTGTACACTGTTCAGTTAAATTTTAGAATCTGCCTGTATTTTGTTCCACTCAACCTTCTTGAATACTCTCATAACAGGCAAACCCAACACCTAGGGGCACTTTTGTAGATACTCTGAGTCTTAAGAGCCACACCTAGCACCTTAAGCTCCTACCCTGAAGATATATAACATCAGATTGATTGATACATCTAATAACACTGCAGCTAACTAGAAAATCCAAGCATTAAATTAATCCAAGATGCAAAAATATGTACATGATAACACAAGAAACACCAAAAATCAAGACAATATAAATCCACCAAAAAGTGTTAATGCATCAGAAATAACCTCCAATGACAATGAGTTAGAGGAAATTCCTGAGAAAGATTTCAATAGTGATTATAAATATGCTCAAAGAAGTCAAAGAGGCAATCAAAGGAATGAAAGAGGAAATCAAAGGAATCAAAGAAGACACAGGACACCAATTTAATGAAATAAAGAGGTCAATACAAGACATAAATAAGGAAATAGATATAATAAAGAAAAACCAGTCATAATTACTAGCAATGAAGAACACAGTCAATGAAATAAAAAACTCTGTAGAAAATCTTACCAGTAGAATGGATGAAGGAGAGGACAGAATATCTAAGCTAGAAGACCAGGTGGCAGATCTAATGCAGTCCAACAAAGAGAAAGACAAACTAATAGGAAAGTATGAATGTGAATTTCAAGATATTTAGGACACTATGAAAAGATCAAACATAATCAGGGTATAGTGGAAGGAGAAGAATTTCATTCCAAAGGCATAGTAGGTGTTTTCAACAAAATCATAGAAGATAACTTCTCCCAAATTGGAAAAGAGGTGCCAAGGCAGATACAGGAATCCTTTGGAACACCAACCAGACAAAACCTGGAAAGAACCTCTCCTCACCATATTATAATCAAACTACCAAACACACAAACCAAAGAAAAAATATTGAAAGCAGTTAGAGAGAAAACTCAAGTTACCTACAAAGGCAAGCCCATCAGGATCGCAGCAGATTACTCAACACAAACTTTATAAGCCAGATATGTATAAAAGATAACAACTGTCAACCAAGGTTACTTTATCCTGCAAAGCTATTCATTCAAGTAGAGAAATAAGGACATTCTACAACAAAAGCAGGCTAAAGGAATATTTGAAGACAAAACCAGCTCTACAGAAAATACTTGAAAGGATCCTCCATGTTGAAGAGAAAGAAAAGCACACATATAAGGAACCTGGAGAAAACAAACCATACTCAGATACTACTTAATACAAGAGAGCAAAGGTAAAACTGGAAGAACTACAAAAAATGGCAAAAATACACACCTTTCAATAATATCTCTTAATATCAACAGCCTCAATATCCCAACCAAAAGACATAGGTTTGCAGACTATGTTAAAAGTAGAATCCTTCAATTTGTTGCCTCCAAGAAACTCACCTATCTACAAAGGATGGACACTATCTTAAGGTGAAAGGTTGCAAGATGGTGTTTCAAGCCAGTGGGCCTAGAAAACAAACAGGAGTTGCTATCCTAATATCTGACAAGGTACAATTCAGTCTAACATTAGGAAAGATCAGGAAGTCACTTTATATTGATGAAAGGCACATTCAATAGGAGGACATTATAATCCTAAACATATATGCACCTAACATGGGGGCTTCCAAGTTCATCAAACAAATGCTATTAGAATGAAGGTCACAGATAACTGCAAACACAATTGTAGTGGGTGACTTTAACACCACACTCTCATCAATTGTCAGGTCATCCAGCAAAAAATAAACAAGAGAGGCATCTGGACTAAATGACGTCATAGAAGGAATGGACCTAACAGGACATTTCATTCAAATGCTGCAGAATATACATTCTTTTCAGCAGCACATGGAACATTCTCTAAAATAGACTATATATTAGGACACAAAGCAAATCTTAACAAATACAGGAAGATTGAAAGAATTCCTTGCATTCGATCTGACCATAATGGAATCAAACTACAAAGCAATAGCAAAGAAAGCTATAGAGCATACACAAAATCATGGAAACTAAACAATACACAACTAAATGATGAATGGGTCAATGAAGAAATCAAGAAGGAAATCAAAAAATTCATAGAGTCCAATGATAATTAGAACACAATGTACCAAAACATTTGAGACACAATGAAGGCAGTCCTAAGAGGGAAATTTATAGATTTAAGTGCCCATATTAATAATTAGAAAGTTCTCAAGTAAATGACCTTATGCTTCACCTTAAAGCCTTGGAAAAAGAAGAACAAGGCAAACTGAAAATCAGTAGATGGGAAGAAATAATAAAGATTAGGGCAGAAATTAATGAAATAGAAACCAAAAAACAATCCAAAGAATCAATGAAACAAAGAGTTGGTTCTTTGAAAGGATAAACAAGATTGATAAACCCTTAGCAAATCTGATCTAAAGAAAGAGAGAAGACAGCTGGACGTGGTGGCGCATGCCTTTAATCCCAGCACTTGGGAGGCGGAGGTAGGAGGATCAATATGAGTTCGAGGCCACCTTGAGACTACACAGGTATTCCAGGTCAGCCTGGACCAAAGTGAAACCCTACCTTGAAAAACAAAACAAAACAAAACAAAAAAAAGAAAGAAAGAGAGAAGAGACACAAATTAATAAAATTAAAGATGACAAAAGCAACATCACAACAGATAGCAGAGAAATTCAAAAAATCATAGGGACATACTATAAAAACATATACTCCACTAAGTATGAAAATCTGAAAGAAATGGATTATTTCCTTGATTTATATGACCTACCTAAATTAAATCAAGGTGAGATTAATCACTTAAGTAGACCTATAACAAGTATGGAGATCCAAGCAGTTATCAAACATCTCCCAACTAAAAAAAGTCCAGGCCCAAATGGATTCACTGGAGAATTTTACCAGACATTCAGGGAAGAACTAACACCACTTCTTCTTAAGCTTTTCCATAAAATAGAAAAAGAGGAATCCTACCAAACTCTTTGTACGAAGCCACCATCACCCTGATGCCAAAACCAGGCAAAGATAGAACAGAAAAATAAAATTATAGACCAATCTCCCTCATGAACATAGATGTAAAAATTCTCAGCAAAATGTTGGCAAACAGAATACAAGAATATATCAGAAAGATCATTCACCCTGACCAAGTAGGCTTTATCCCAAAGATGCAGGGATGATTCAACATATGCAAATTGATAAATGTAATACATTATATAAATGGACTGAAGTAAAAAAAAACTACATGATCATCTCATTAGATGCAGAGAAAGCATTTGACAAAAATCCAACATCCCTTCATGATGAAAGTCCTATAGAGACTGGGAATAGAAGGAACAATCTCAATGTAACAAAAGCTATTTATGACAAGCCTATAGCCAACATATTACTAAATGGGGAAAAAACTGGAAGCTTTCCCACTAAAATCAGGAACAAGATAAGGGTGTCCACTGTCCCCACTTTTATTTAATACAGTGCTGGAAGTCTTAGCCACAGCAATAAGGCAAGAGATGCACATAAAAGGGACACAAATTGGAAAGGAAGAGATCAAGTGGTCATTACTTGGAGATGACATGATTCTATACATAAAGGACCCTATAGACTTTACCAGAAAACTGTTAGAGCTGATAAACACCTATAGCCATGTAGCAGGATACAAAATCAATACACAGAAATCAATACCCTTCCTATATGGTAACAATAAACACACAGAGGATGAAATCAGAGAAGCACTCCCATTCACAAATGCATCAGAAAACAAAGTACCTGGAATAAACCTAACCAAGGAAGTGAAGGATCTCTACAATGAGAACTTTAAAACACTCAAGTGAGAAATTCTAGAAGACACTAAGAAATAGAAAAACATCCCTTTTCCCTAGATTGGAAGAATCAATATTGTGAAAATGGCAATCTTACCAAAAGCAATCTATACATTTAGAGCAATCCCCATCAAAATTCCAATGGCATGCTTCACGGAAATAGAAAAAACAATCCAAAAATTCGTTTGGAATCACAAAACATCTCGAATATCTAAAACAATACTGAGTAACAAAAATAAGGCTGGTGGTATCACTATACCTGATTTTAACCTGTACTACAGAGCCATAGTAACAAATACAGCATGGTACTGGCACAAAAACAGACATGTAGATCAGTGGAACAGAATAGAGGACCCAGATGTAAGGCTGGGTAACTATAGCCACCTGATATTCGGTAAAAATGCCAAAAATACTCATTGGAGGAGAAAAGACAGCCTCTTCAGTAAGTGGTGCTGGGAAAACTGGTTATGTGTCTGTAGAAGGATAAAAATAGACTCTTCTCTCTCTCCATACAAATGAATTAAGTTCAAATGGATTAAAGACCTTAACATCAGACCCGAAACTCTGAAACTGCTAGTGGAAAAATTAGGGGAAATCTTTGAACATATTGGTCTTGGCAAAGACTTCCTGAATATAACCCCAATTGCCCAGGCAATAAAACCACAGATTAACCGCTGGGACCTCATGAAATTACAGAGTTTTTGTATTGCAAAGGACACTGTGAATAAAGCAAAGAGCCAACCTACAGAATGGAAAAAAATCTTTGCCAGCTATACACCTGATAGGGGATTAATATCTAGGATATACAAAGAACTCAAAAAATTAAATACTAAGAAATCAAACAGGCCAATTAAAAAATGGGCTATGGAACTAAATAGAGAGTTCTCAAAAGAAGAAATACGGATGGCATATATGCATCTAAAAAAAGTTCTACATCCCTAGTCATCAGGGAAATGCAGATTAAAAATACGTTGAGATTTCATCTCACTCCTGTCAAATTGGCTACCATCATGTAAACAAATGACTATAAATGCTGGTGAGGATGCAGAAAAAGAGGAACCCTTCTACACTGTTGGTGGGAATGCAATCTGGTCCAGCCATTGTGAAAATCATTGTGGATGTTCCTAAGACAGCTAAAAATTGATCTACCATATGACCCAGCTATAGCACTCTTAGGCATATATCCAAAAGACTCATATCATTACCTTAGAGATACTTGCTCAACCATGTTTTTTGCTGCTCAATTCACAATAGCTGGGAAATGGACCCAGCCTAGATGTCCCTCAACTGATGAGTGGATAATGAAGATGTGGCACATTTATACAATGGAGTTCTATTCAGCAGTGAAGAAAAATGAAGTTGTGAAATTGGCAGGAATATGGATGGATCTGGAAAGGATTATACTATACTAAGTGAGGTAACCCAGGCCTAGAAAGCCAAGCATTGGATGTTCTCTCTCATATGTGGATCTAAGCTATAGATGATTGTACTTCTGTGTGAGTAGGAAGAAAACTCAGTAGCAAAAGCCAGAAATCTAAAAAAGAGATTTAAAGGGAAGAGAAAGGAAGGGAGGGGAAGTATTTAATAGGATGTTATTGTATATATGTAAGTAGATGAATAGATTAATGTGGGTGAAAAGGCCCAAAGTGAGGTTGGGGAAAAAGTTGAGTAAAGGAAAGGTGCAGGGAGGGCTAATCAAAATCTAAGAGGATATAATTAAATCATATGTAAACCTATTTTTTGGACAATGGAACACTCAGGAGCCATAGATTATTGCTAGAAAATTTTCAGTGCCAGAGATGGGATAACTTCCTGTGAGTTGTTGGCCAGAGAAATCCATGATGCCCTTAAAACATTATTGGTCATTGCTGAGGCCCTTGGTTTCCCACCAGGAATAGATGGTAAGACCCTATTGCTGAAGACTCCACATACTTGGGCTGCAAGGCCACTGAGAAATTCTGCTGGAACTGAGCTGATAATTTCCTCCATGTAGACCAGTTGAGAGAAAGCTGAAAGAAGCCATTCTGCACGTAGTTCAATGGGAGAAAGAGATACCACCAGTGAAGATACTCAACAGTGGACACAGCAAGCCTTATATTTGGCCATCCAGGCCAAATGAGCCAACTGGCGCAATAGTGGCATGTCTGTCATGGTGGAAACCAACTGCCCTCCCAATTGGACTGGAGGTCCACTCCATGGGAGGGAATACATCCCTGATACTGAAAACTTAAAACAGGGGTAGTCATGAGCCCTAGGGGTGTAACATCTGCTGCTGTCAGGCTAAATGTATATACTACGCTTATCAAAATGCCAGTAAGCACTTCTCTTAATGTTAGTACCCTTTTATTAATGCTACTCTCACTTTTGGTAGAGAATTTTCTCTTTTCAGATGGCAGTGACGATGGGATGCCTCAGAAGGCATCATGGTGCTTGGAAGAATGACAGAGGAGTGCTCAGCACTGCAATATCTCTATCATACCTTCTAAGGCTCAGAGTGTATTGTGGAACAGGTGGTGGAAAGAATATAAGAGCCAAAGAAAGGGTAGGACTCCTTACAATGTGCTTCCCCAGACACAAAATGGCTTGGATATCCATGACCTCATAGTGCCTGACACTACCTACACAAGACCATCATAATAGGAGGAAAAGATCATGTCATCAAAATAAAAGAGAGACTGATTAAGATGGGAAGGGGATATGATGGAGAATGGAGTTTCAAAGGGGAAAGTTAGGGGAGGGAGGACATTACCATGGGATATTTTTATAATCATGGAAGTTGTTAATAAAAAAGAATTTGAGAAGAAAGAAAAAAACACACCACAGCTCAGGGAATTTTGGGGAAGAGGCTGTGGGAAGATTTTAAGAGCCACGAAGTGGAAGTGAATGTCCAGAGGAATTGACCCCACCCCCCCGCAATTACTGACAGCTGCGCTCACATTTTATAACCCACAAGTCATGATGAGTACCAGCAATCCCACTGAGGAGGGTCCTCAGTGGATGGCGGCAGGGAGGAGGGAAATGATGGTACCAACACATGATGTGTCCATACTAAGTTTCTACTTAATAAAAAATAAACTTTGAGTTTGGGATTAGTACTCCCTCTTGCATATGAGAGATGGCAGTCAGGAAGAATGGGTACCATTTTGATTAATGCTATGTCCTTCCAGGCTTTAGGTTTTCCTTTGCACTTGGCTATTGACGTATACCACTGTGCAAATGCATGACAAAGCTTATCTTCCTAGGGTAGCATTTATTTCTAATTTTGTCACTTAATTATGATTCAGCATTTATTTCTAGTTTGGTAAACAGGACATGAAAAATGTTAAACTAAATAAAGTTGGCAGATCTTTTGCTTTTAATGCATAAACAACTGATTTTTTTTTTAATTTTTATTAACATTTTCCATGATTATAAAATATATCCCATGGTAATTCCCTCCCTCCCCACCCCCACACTTTCCCGTTTGAAATTCCATTCTCAATCATATTACCTCCCCATTACAAACATTGTAATTACATATATACAATATCAACCTATTAAGTATCCTCCTCCCTTCCTTTCTCCACCCTTTATGTCTCCTTTTCAACTTACTGGCCTCGGC
Source organism: Jaculus jaculus (assembly GCF_020740685.1). Lineage (NCBI taxonomy): Eukaryota > Metazoa > Chordata > Mammalia > Rodentia > Dipodidae > Jaculus > Jaculus jaculus. Next base: position 115,642,651 of record NC_059103.1, on the reverse strand, counting down.
TACTAAGTATTTTCATTCTCACGCAGAAGCCCAGTCATCTGTAGCTAGGATCCCCATATGAGAGAGAACATGTGGCGCTTGGCTTTCTGGGCCTGGGTTACCTGACTTAGTATAATACTTTCCAGGTCCATCCATTTTTCTGCAAATTTCATAACTTCATTTTTCTTTACCGCTGAGTAGAACTCCATTGTATAAATGTACCACATCTTCATTATCCACTCATCTGTTGAGGGACATCTAGGCTGGTTCCATTTCCCAGCTATTATAAATTGAGCAGCAATAAACATGGTTGAGCATGTACTTCTAAGGAAATGAGATGAGTCCTTTGGATATATGCCTAGGAGTGCTATAGCTGGGTCATATGGTAGATCAATCTCTAGCTGCTTTAGGAACCTCCACACTGTTTTCCACAATGGCTGGACCAGATTGCATTCCCACCAGCAGTGCAGAAGGGTTCCTTTTTTTCCACATCCCCGCCAACATTTATGATCATTTGTTTTCATGATGGTGGCCAATCTGACAGGAGTGAGATGGAATCTCAATGTAGTTTTAATCTGCATTTCCCTGATGACTAGTGACGTAGAACATTTTTTTAGGTGCTTATATGCCATTCGTATTTCTTCCTTTGAGAACTCTCTATTTAGCTCCTTAGCCCATTTTTTGATTGGCTTGTTTGATTCCTTATTATTTAACTTTTTGAGTTCTTTGTATATCCTAGATATTAATCCTCTATCAGATATATAGCTGGCGAAGATTTTTTCCCATTCTGTAGGTTGCCTCTTTGCTTTTTTCACTGTGTCCTTTGCGGTGCAAAATCTTTGTAATTTCATTAGGTCCCAGTGGTTAATCTGTGGTTTTATTGCCTGAGCAATTGGGGTTGTATTCAGAAAGTCTTTGCCAAGACCAATATGTTGAAGGGTTTCCCCTACTTTTTCCTCTAGCAGTTTCAAAGTTTCCGGTCTGATGTTAAGGTCTTTAATCCATTTGGACTTAATTCTTGTGCATGGCGAGAGAGAAGAATCTATTTTCATCCTTCTGCAGATATTTATCCAGTTTTCAAAACACCATTTGCTGAAGAGGCTGTCTCTTCTCCAATGAGTATTTTTGGCATTTTTATCGAATATCAGGTGGCTATAGCTACTTGGGCTTACATCTGGGTCCTCTATTCTGTTCCACTGATCTACATGTCTGTTTTTGTGCCAGTACCATGCTGTTTTTGTTACTATGGCTCTGTAGTATAGGTTAAAATCAGGTATGGTGATACCACCAGCCTCTTTTTTGTTGCTCAGTATTATTTTAGATATTCGAGGTTTTTTGTGATTCCAAATGAATTTTTGGATTGTTTTTTCTATTTCCATGAAGAAAGCCTTTGGAATTTTGATAGGGATTGCATTAAATGTGTAGATTGCTTTTGGTAAGATTGCCATTTTCACGATATTGATTCTTCCAAGCCAGGAACAAGGGATGTTTCTCCACTTTCTAGTGTCTTCTGCAATTTCTCGCTTGAGTGTTTTAAAGTTCTCATTGTATAGATTCTTTACTTCCTTGGTTAGGTTTATTCCAAGGTATTTTATTTTTTTTGATGCAATTGTGAATGGGAGTGATTCTCTGATTTCATCCTCTGTGTGTTTGTTGTTAGCATATACGAAGGCTACTGATTTCTGTGTATTTATTTTGTATCCTGCTACATTGCTGTAGGTTTTGATCAGCTCTAACAGCTTGCTAGTAGAGTCTTTAGGGTCCTTTATGTATAGAATCATGTCATCTGCAAATAATGATAACTTGATTTCTTCCTTTCCAATTTGTATCCCTTTTATGTGTGTCTCTTGCCTTATTGCTATGGCTAAGACTTCCAAAACTATATTAAATAGAAGTGGAGACAGTGGACACCCTTGTCTTGTTCCTGATTTTAGTGGAAAAGCTTCCAGTTTTTCCCCATTTAGTAATATGTTGGCTGTAGGCTTGTCATAAATAGCCTTTATTATATTGAGATATGTTCCTTCTATTCCCAGTCTCTGTAGGACTTTTATCATGAAGGGATGTTGGATTTTGTCAAATGCTTTCTCTGCATCTAATGAGATGATCATGTGATTTTTGTCCTTCAACCCATTTATGTAATGTATTACATTTATAGATTTGCGTATGTTGAACCATCCCTGCATCTCTGGGATAAAGCCTACTTGGTCCGGGTGAATGATCTTTTTGATATACTCTTGTATTCTGTTTGCCAATATTTTGTTGAGAATTTTTGCATCTATGTTCATGAGGGAGATTGGTCTGTAATTTTCTTTTTTTGTTCTATCTTTGCCTGGTTTTGGTATCAGGGTGATGCTGGCCTCATAGAAGGAGTTTGGTAGAATTCCTTCTTTTTCTATTTCCTGGAAAAGCTTGAGAAGCAATGGTGTTAGCTCTTCCTTAAAAGTCTGGTAAAATTCAGCAGTGAATCCATCCGGGCCTGGGCTTTTTTTAGTTGGGAGATTATTGATAACTGGTCGGATCTCCATGTTTGTTATAGGTCTATTTAAGTGATTAATCTCATTTTGATTTAATTTAGGTAGGTCATATAGATCAAGGAAATCATCCATTTCTTTCAGATTTTCATACTTTGTGGAGTATATGCTTTTATAGTATGTCCCTATAATTTTTGAATTTCTCTGGAATCTGTTGTGATGTTACCTTGTTCATCTCTGATTTTATTAATTTGTGTCTCTTCTCTCTTTCTTTTGGTCAGATTTGCTAAGGGTTTATCAATCTTGTTTATCCTTTCAAAGAACCAACTCTTTGTTTCATTAATTCTTTGGATTGTTCTTTTTGTTTCTATTTCATTAATTTCTGCCCTAATCTTTATTATTTCTTCCCGTCTACTACTTTTTGGTTTGCCTTGTTCTTCTTTTTCCAAGGCTTTAAGGTGAAGCATTAGGTCGTTTACTTGCGACCTTTCTAATTTCTTAATATAGGCACTTAAGGCTATAAATTTACCTCTTAGAACTGCCTTCATTGTGTCCCAGAGATTTTGGTATGTTGTGTTCTCATTATCATTTGACTCTATAAATTTTTTGATTTCCTTTTTGATTTCTTCATTGACCCACTCATCATTTAGTAGTGTATTGTTTAGCTTCCATGATTTTGTGTATGCTCTGTAGCCTTTCTTGCTACTGATTTGTAGTTTAATTCCATTGTGGTCAGATAGAATGCAAGGAATTATTTCAATTTTCCTGAATTTGTTAAGATTTGCTTTGTGTCCTAATATATGGTCTATTTTAGAGAATGTTCCATGTGCTGCTGAAAAGAATGTATATTCTGCAGCCTTTGGATGAAATGTCCTGTATATATCTGTTAGGTCCATTCCTTCTATGACCTCATTTAGTCCAGATGCCTCTCTGTTTATTCTTTCCCTGGATGACCTGTCAATTGATGAGAGTGGGGTGTTAAAGTCACCCACCACCACTGTGTTTGGTGTTATCTGTGACCTTAGTTCTAATAGTGTTTGTTTGACGAATTTGGGAGCCCTCATGTTAGGTGCATATATGTTTAGGATTGTAATGTCCTCCTGTTGGAGTGTGCCCTTAATCAATATAAAGTGACCTTCCTTATCTTTCTTGACTAACGTCGGACTAAAGTCTACCCTGTCTGATATTAGGATAGCAACCCCTGCTTGTTTTCTAGGCCCATTTGCTTGAAACACCGTCTTCCAATCTTTCACCCTAAGATAATGTCTATCCTTTGTAGAAAGGTGAGTTTCTTGGAGACAACAAATTGTAGGATCCTGCTTTTTAACCCAGTCTGCAAATCTATGTCTTTTCGTTGGGGCATTGAGACCGTTGATATTAAGAGATATTATTGAAAGGTGTGTATTTATGTTTGCCATTTGTGTGTGTGTGTGTGTGTTACTTGTTCTACCTGTGCTCTCTTCTGTTAACTGGTATTTGAGTATAGCTGGTTTTTTCTAGGTTCCTTATATGTGTGCTTTTCCTTTTGTTCAGCATGGAGGATTCTATCAAGTATTTTCTGTAGAGCTGGTTTTGTCTTCAAATACTCCTTTAACCTGCTTTTGTCATGGAATGTCTTTATTTCTCCATCTATTTGAATGGATAACTTTGCAGGATAAAGTAACCTTGGTTGACAGTTGTTATCTTTCAGAACTTGGAATATATCACTCCAAGCCCTTCTGGCTTTAAAAGTTTGTGTTGAATAATCTGCTGTAATCCTGATGGGCTTGCTTTTGTAGGTAACTTGATTTTTCTCTCTAACTGCTTCAATATTTTTTCTTTGGTTTGTGTGTTTGGAAGTTTGAGTATAATGTGGCGAGGAGAGGTTCTTTCTGGGTTTTGTCTGGCTGGGGTTCTAAAGGCTTCCTGTATCTGTATTGGCACCTCTTTCCCAATTTGGGGGAAATTTTCCTCTATGATTTTGTTGAAGATGTCTACTATGCCTCTGGAGTGGAGTTCTTCTCCTTCTACTATGCCCTGAATTCTTATATTGGATCTTTTCATAGTGTCCCGAATATCTTGAAATTCCCACTCATACTTTTCTATAAGTTTGTCTTTCTCTTTGTTGGACTGCATTAGGTCTGCCACCTGATCTTCTAGCTTAGATATTCTGTCCTCTCCCTCATCCATCCTACTGGTGAGATTTTCTACAGAGTTTTTTATTTCATTAACTGTGTTCTTCATTGCTAGTAATTCTGACTGGTTTTTCTTTATCATTTCTATTTCCCTATTTATGTCTTGTATTGCCTTCTTTATTTCATTAAATTGGTGTCCTGCCTCTTCTTTGATTCCTTTGATTTCCTCTTTGATTTCCTCTTTGATTTCTTCTTTGATTGTTTTCATGTGTTCTTTGACCTCTTTGAACATATTTATAATTATTCTTTTGAACTCTTTCTCAGGCATTTCCTCTAACTCTTTCTCACTGGAGGACATTTCTGATGCATTAATACTTTTAGGTGGATTTATATCGTCTTGCTTTTTAGTGTTTCTTGTGTTATAATGTATATATTTTTGCATCTTGGATTAAGTTAATGCTTGGATTTTCTAGCTAGCTGTGTATTCTTAGCTGTATCAATTGATTTGATGTAATATATTTTCAGGGTAGGACCTTAAGGTATTAGGTGTGGCTCTTAAGACTCTCAGAGTATCTACAGAGATGTTCTTAGGGGTTGAGTTTCCCTGCTATAGGAGTATTCAAGCAGGCTGAGTGGAATAAAATACTGGTAGATTCTAAAATTTAACTAAACACTGTACACATTCAATCAAAAACAGCCCCGAGTATGTATGCAAGAGTAGTTATTATAATGACCAGATCCTCTATCAACAAAGAGGTTTAGATTTCTGGTCTGTTGAGGTATCCAAGTCAGCTTGTGACCAAGTGAGTCCCTTCCCTGGTGCAATCCCAGTTACAAACAAGTGATTTTTGTTTTTCTAAGTGTAATTTAATTTTTTTTTCTGGAAAAGTTCAGCCTTGATTTGTAGCTTTGACAATATTCAAGAATTTTAAGTATGGAGGATGCAAACATATAAACTTTTTTTCCCCCGGTGGGAAAACCTATGTGGTATACAAAAATATATCAAATAACAGATGTACTTTCTCTAAAAAAGAAAGAAAGAAAGAAAAAAGAAAAAGAAAAAGCAGATGAGTGCTTGCTTCAGCAGCACATATACTAAAATTGAAATACAGAGGTTAACATGGCTTGTGCAAGGATGACACATAAATCTGTGAAGCATTCCATATTCCAAAAAAAAAGCAGATGAGGGAGAGAGAGCCCCAGTGTTCCAGGGCCTCTAGCCACATCAAATGAACCTAGACTCATTTACCAACATGTGCATCTGGCTTACATGGGTAATTGGGAATCGAACCTAGGTCCTTGGGCTTTGCAGGCAAGTGCCTTAACCAACTAAGCCATCTCTTCAGCCCTATTTTTATTTTTTAAATTTATTTATTTATTAGAGAAAGAGAGAGAGAGAGAACGAGGCAGATAGAAAGAGACAGAATGGATGCACCAGGGTCTCTAGCCACTGCAAACAAACTTCAGACGCATGCATTACCTTGTGCATCTGGCTTTATGTGGGTAATGGGGAATCAAACCTGGATCCTTTGGCTTTACCAGCAAGAGCCTTAATCACTAAGCTATCTCTCCAGCCCCCTCTTCTTTACAAGTAGTTTCTCTTCTATTTTTATTTCTTTATTTTTCTCCCCAGGTAGGGATTCTCTCTAACCCAGGTTGATCTGGAATTTACTATGAAGTTTCAGGGTGGCCTCCAACTCACAGTGATCCTCCTACCTCTGTCTCCCCAACTTCTTTTTTTTTTCGTTTGTTTTTGTTTGTTCTCTTATACAGGTCTTGTGAAGGTAGCATTAGCCCCCGTGAGATCATGAATATCAAGGCCACTTTGTGTCTGGAAGACCACCTTGTAAGCACTTCTTCCCTTCTTTCAGCTCTCATAGTTTTCCTTCTACCTCTTTCACAGTGGACCCTGAGCCTTGGAGGGTGTCTACTTAGTGCTGAATACTATAACATGACTACTTATCTTATTTATATATTATTTCTTGGTCTTTTCAAGGTAGAGTTTCACTCTAGCCCAGGCTGACCTTAAACTCTGTATCCCCTAGCTGGCCTCAAACTCACATCCCTTACCTTAGACTCTCTCTTTTCTTTTTTTTTTTTTTTTGGTTTTTCGAGGTAGGGTCTCACTCTGGTCCAGGCTGACCTGGAATCAACTCTGTAGTCTCAGGATGGCCTTGAATTCACAGCGATTCTCCTACCTCTGCCTCCCGAGTGCTGGGATTACCTTAGACTCTCAAGTGCTAGGATCAAAGTGCACCAGCATGTCTAACCCCAAGAATATATTTTAACTGGAAATTACTTCTTCAATAAAGAACTTTTTTTTAGAGGGGAATAAAATCCATATAATCAATCAAAGTCAGCTTAGACTATAAATCATAGTAAAAAAAAAACCAAAACTGCTAGTAAGAGGTCCCAAAAGGGCCAGGTGTGGTGGTGCACGCCTTTAATTCCAGCACCCAAGAGGCAGAGATAGGAGGATTGCCATGAGTTTGAGGTCAGCTTGGGCTACCTCAAAAAAACAAAAAGCAAACAAACAAAAAAGCTCCAGGCTGACTGTGTGTAATATTCCTCCTGTGCCTTGTAATTTATTTTTTGCATAGCACTAGACACAGGCATTTCTTGTGTTCATAGTTTGGAGTAAGGATACATTTTTCTGTGTTTGATGTAGAAGAAAAGTACCAGTAAGTGCCAGGTGTGGTGGCGCACGCCTTTAATCCCAGCACTCCCGAGGCAGAGAGGTAGGAGGATCACCATGAGTTCAAGGCCATCCTGAAACTACATAGTGAATTTCAGGTCAGCCTCGACCAGAGTGAGACCCTACCTTGAAAAACAAAGCAAAACAAAATAAAATGAAACAAAAAAGAAAAAAGAAAAGTAAAGAACGAAAAGTACCAGTAAGTAAGTGTTGAGAACAGGACATTTGATACCAATGCAGCCAGGCAGGAGCTGCTGGGGCAGAGGGAACCGGAGCCTGCCCTGGGCTTCACTTGAGTAGGGTTGCTTGCAGGTCTAAGCAGCCCAGCCCACACCCATCAGTGCTGTTACACGTAACGTCGCACAAATGTTAGTCATGGTACAGACACTTGCCTGATTGGTTTTCAGGAATGTGGAGGCAGGCAGGCATGTCCTGGGACTCGGGACATGACCCGATCTCCTGTAGATTGGCTCAGATCCTGTTTGACCTTCCATTTCCGCCTGCAGTTTCTGCTGTGTCCGCCATTCCCGCCTGCCTTTCTTCTCTTCCTTGAGCACATTGTTTCTGTGTAGATAGGGTATCCTGTGCACTTTCACTACATCTTTAAAATTTATTTTTTTTAAAATTTCATTTATTTATTTATTTGAGAGCGACAGACACAGAGAGAAAGACAGATAGAGGGAGAGAGAGAGAATGGGCACACCAGGGCTTCCAGCCTCTGCAAACGAACTCCAGACGCGTGCATCCCTTGTGCATCTGGCTAACATGGGACCTGGGGAACCGAGCCTCGAACCGGGGTCCTTAGGCTTCACAGGCAAGCACCTAACCGCTAAGCCATCTCTCCAGCATATCTTTAAAATTTAAATAAACTTTTCTCTCTTTTTTTTTTTTTTTTAAGGTAGGGTTTCACTTTAGTCCAGGCTGACCTGGAATTCATTATGTAGTCTTAGGGTGGCCTTGAACTCATGGTGATCCTCCTACCTCCACCTCCTAAGTGCTAGGATTAAAAGGCATGTGCCACCATGCCAGGCTAAATAAAACCTTTAATTGAAGCATAATAGACAAATAGCAAAGTGCAGAAATCGCATGATGGATGAATTTTCACTAAGGAGCACTTCTTGTAACTATTCAAATACTAACACAGGGCTGGAGAGACGATTTAGCTGTTAAGGTGCTTTCCTGTGAAGCCTAAGAACCCAAGTTCAATTCCCCAGCACCCATGTAAGCCAGATTCACTAGGTGGTACATGCTTCTGGAGTTTGTTTGCAGTGACTAGAGGCCCTGGTGCACCCATTCTTTCAAATAAATAAATATAAATATATATAAAATAGTTAAGAACTAAGACAGAGCTGGGCAGATGGCTCAGTAGCTAGAGCACTTGCCATGAAAGCCTAAGGAGATGAGTTTGGATCCCCAGAGCTCATGCACAGTTCCAAGCATGGTGGTATGTGTCTGTCTGAGGATACAAAGATAGGAGGATCCCTTGCGTTGGCTGGCTCGTTTGTCTAGCCAAATAGGTGAGATCTGAGTTCAGTGAAATACTTTATCTCAAAATAAGGTGGAAAGCCTGGTGTGGTGGCACAGCCTCCCCCCCCCCCACGCCATAAGGTCTCATGCTAGCCCAGACTGACCTGGAATTCACTTTAGTCTCGACTTCCGGTTAAGATGGCGGCGTAGGTACCACGCCAAAGCAGCCTAGGGGGGAAAAAGACCAAAAAAACTCAGCAAAATACACACTTTTACTAAAAAGTGAGGTGTATAGGAAATTGAGGCGGCAGCGGAGAAGTAGAAGAGTTCCAGAGCATCCAGAGCCTGCACAGGCGGGAACAGCGGCTCTGGGGCGGCTCGGCCACCCGCCGCAGCCGCGGAGTGGCAGAAAGCCTCCGGACTCTCGGCTCGAGCCGCAGGACAAGCCAGGTGCGGGATTTTCCCCTCACACCGCGCTCTCTGCAACTCGGGAAACGTGAGGGGAGAGCGGCAGCGAGCAACGGAGGGAGGAGCAGACCGCGAGGTAGAAGCACACGTGGAACAGCGATACAACCAGAGCAGCCGCAGCTCCCTCCCCTCCCCCACCACCTGAACCCAGCTCCAGCGAACACAGCAGCCGGGACCTGCCACGCCAACTTGGGCTGACAGCGGGACCCAAGCAGGAGCAGAGTTCGGCAGCAACTTCAGCGGCTCCAGCACCGGTACAGCGGCCCCAGCAGCAGCGGACCCAGGAGCGGCAGCGGCGGCAGATCCCGCAGCAGCGGCTTCGGGGGCTTCGGGGGGAGCAGCAGCGGTGGACACGGCAGCGGCAGCTTCAGCAGTGGTGGTGGCTCCGGTGGTGGCAGCTACAACAGCAGCAGAGGCAGCAGCAGCGGCTCAGTTTGCCCCGTAGGAAAAACAAGTGCCCAGCTCCAGAAATCAGAACAGCAGCCCGACGACCCAGGCAGCAACTTGACTGAGACCACAATCACCCAAGGTAACTGGGATTGCACCAGGGAAGGGACTCACTTGGTCACAAGCTGACTTGGATACCTCAACAGACCAGAAATCTAAACCTCTTTGTTGATAGAGGATCTGGTCATTATAATAACTACTCTTGCATACATACTCGGGGCTGTTTTTGATTGAATGTGTACAGTGTTTAGTTAAATTTTAGAATCTACCAGTATTTTATTCCACTCAGCCTGCTTGAATACTCCTATAGCAGGGAAACTCAACCCCTAAGAACATCTCTGTAGATACTCTGAGAGTCTTAAGAGCCACACCTAATACCTTAAGGTCCTACCCTGAAAATATATTACATCAAATCAATTGATACAGCTAAGAATACACAGTTAGCTAGAAAATCCAAGCATTAACTTAATCCAAGATGCAAAAATATATACATTATAACACAAGAAACACTAAAAAGCAAGACGATATAAATCCACCTAAAAGTATTAATGCATCAGAAATGTCCGCCAGTGAGAAAGAGTTAGAGGAAATGCCTGAGAAAGAGTTCAAAAGAATAATTATAAATATGTTTAAAGAGGTCAAAGAACACATGAAAACAATCAAAGAAGAAATCAAAGAGGAAATCAAAGAGGAAATCAAAGGAATCAAAGAAGAGGCAGGACACCAATTTAATGAAATAAAGAAGGCAATACAAGACATAAATAGGGAAATAGAAATGATAAAGAAAAACCAGTCAGAATTACTAGCAATGAAGAACACAGTTAATGAAATAAAAAACTCTGTAGGAAATCTCACTTTAGTCTCAGGGTGACCTCAAACTTGCAGTGATCCTCCTACCTCTGACCCCTGAGTGCTGGGATTAAAGGTGTACTCCACCATGCCTGGCACAAGTCTTTTTAAAATTTTTATTTATTTGAGTGACAGAGAATGGGCACACCAGGGCCTCTAGCCGCTGCAAACCAAATGAACTCCAGACACCGGAGCCACCTTGTGCATCTGGCTTATATGGGTACTGGGGAATAGAGCCTGGGTCCACAAGCTTCGCAGGCAAGAGCCTTAACCGCTAAACTGTCTCTCCAGCCATTTTGTTGTTTTTGAGCTCTAGGCTGACCTGGAATTCACTATGCAGTCTCATGCTGGCCTCAAATTCACAGGGCTCCTCCTATTTCTGCCTCTCAAGTGCTGGGATTAAATGTATGAGCCACCATGCCCAACCTGAACAGGTATTTCTTTTTTTTTATATTTATATTTTTATTTATTTGGCAGAGAAAGAGGGGGAGAGAGAGAGAGAGACAGACAGACAGACAATGGGTGCATCAGGGCCTCCAGCCACTGCGAACGAACTCCAGATGCGTGCGCCGCCCCCTTGTGCATCTGGCTAATGTGTGTCCTGGGGAACTGAACTTGGGTCCTTTGGCTTTGCAGGCAAATGCCTTAACTGCTAAGGCATCCCTCCAGCCCATGAACAGGCATTTTTTTTTTTATAATTCCTAAAGGTATTTATATGTATAAAATTAAAAGTAATTAAATTTATACATGCCATTTTTCAATGGATATTTTGGGAAATATTCTCATGTAATCAAGTCTAACTTTCGCCCTTCAGAGCTGGGTTACAACTTTATTTAACAACTTTAACGCCCACAAGAACTCCGTTCAGCGCTGTAAAAAATGCCTAACTGCGACGTGGACAGGAAAAGTTCTTTGACCAGTTTTGGAAGTGTAGCGGGTAGAAAAGGAGGTTTCTGTAACAATAATGTGAACAGGCATTTCTTAATAAGGAAGTGAGGTGTATACAGGGATGAGAATATAATCACTAAAGCCAGGCATTATGGCCCAGCCACCCTAGTGGCTGAGGTAGGAAGATTGCTTAAACCTTGTGTAGCAGACAGCTTCATGTCGCTGGGATGAGTCTCCAAACAGACACAGTTTTATGGGAGGAAGGGCGCTATTTCAGGCTTAAAGATCCAGGGAGAAGTTCCACCAGTGGTCAAAGAAGCTATTCCCATAAATCCAAGCAGAGAGAAACAACCAAACAGCCAGCAAAAAAAACCAAAAAGCCAAAAGCAAGCCGGACCCCCAGGGCTCAAACCTTTGTGCACACCTTTGGCTGTATCCCAGGATCCGCCTCCAGTGACACCTCCTCCAGCCAGGTGGGGCTGGAGACCCAAGTTATAAACTTTTTTTTTTTTAAATTATTTATTTATTTATTTGAGAGCGACAGACACAGAGAGAAAGACAGATAGAGGAGAGAGAGAGAATGGGCCCGCCAGGGCTTCCAGCCTCTGCAAACGAACTCCAGATGCGTGCGCCCCCTTGTGCATCTGGCTAACGTGGGACCTGGGGAACCGAGCCTCGAACCGGGGTCCTTAGGCATCACAGGCAAGCGCTTAACCGCTACGCCATCTCTCCAGCCCCCCAAGTTATAAACTTTTTGAAGTTCGTTTGCAGCAGCTGAATGCCCTGGCAAGCCCATTCTCTCTTTCTCTCTCTCTCTTAAATAAATAAAGTGAATTAAAAGAAAAAAACTTTGAAAGAGAGAGAGAAAAGAAAAGAGAAGAAAGGGGAAAAGAAAGATCTAGGACTCTGGCTGTTGCAGCTGTCACTGGGGTGGGGTGGGGTGGGGGAGCATGAGGAAGGGAAGCAGAGCAGTTGAGGAAGCTGTTTGTTGCTGGTCTGAGCTTGGAAACTACAGATGATAATTTTTTTTTTTTTTTTGCCACTTAAAAAATATTTTATTATTTATTTATTTTGACACAGAAAGAGGGAGGGAGAGAGAGAGAGAGAAAGAGAGAATGGGCATTTCAGGGCCTCCAGCCATTACAAACAAACTCCAGATGTGCACCCCCTTGTGCATCTGGCTAATGTGGGTCCTGGGGAATTGAACCTGGGTCCTTTGGCTTTGCAGGCAAACGCCTTGACTGCTAAGCCATCCCTCCAGCCCTCTTATGCCACTTTTTGCGTCCAGCTTTATGTAGGTGGTTGGGTAATTAAACACTGGCCAGAGGTTTTGCAAGCAAGTGACTTTAACTATTGACCCATCTCCCCAGCCCCAGCTCAGCTTAAAAAAAAATTGGGAGATGGGCTGTAGAGATGGCTCACCGGTTAAGGCACTTGCCTGCGAAGGCTAAGGACCCAGGCTTGACTCTCCAGATCCCATGTAAGCCAGATGCACAAAGGTGAGGTAAGTGCAAGGTTGCACATGCCCACTAGGTGATGCAAGCATCTGGGGGTCGACCAGATGATAATTTTTTGAAAAATGGGGCATGCTCGCAGATTGTGTGGTAATGAGCAAACAAAGTGCTCAGGGGCTTTGGGTTTGTGATGCACCCCCCCATGTGTTACACAAAAACACAGGAGGCAGACCAGATGGTTTTTAGAGAGGAACCTGATGCCCTCCAATAGTCAAGGAAGTTTTTGTTGGTGTTATTAAAGAGGACTACCTTGGAGATCAAAACCATTGTGGAAGACAGGCTGAGTGGGAAAAAGGGTTTGCTTGGCTGAAGAGATGGCTTAGTGGTTAAAACAGTTGTCTGTAAAGCCAAAGGACCCAGGTTTGATTCCCCAGGGCCCACATAAGCCAAATGCACAAGGTGGCACATGTGTCTGGAATTCAGTTGCAGTGGCTGGAGGTCCTGGTGTGCCCATTCTCTCTCTTTCACATAAATAATAAAATATTATTTTAAAAGATTTGTTGCCGGGTGTGATGGCGCATTCCTTTAATCCCAGCACTTGGGAGGCAGAGGTAGGAGGATCACCGTGAGTTTGAGGCCACCCTAAGACTACATAGTAAATTCCAGGTCATCCTTGGCGAGTGTGAAACCCTACTTTGAACCCCCCCAAAATAAATAAATAAATAAATAAATTTTTAAAAAAGTGGATTTGATTTTTGTGACGTGATGATCATGATACAGCAGATAATATTGCCATTCAGACACATGGCACTATTAGTGGGCATCCCTATGAGGGGAAAAGGCCCTTTCTAAATAATAAATGCAGTCTGCTGAGCCACACAGAGGGTGTGTAGGTGGATCTGGCAACTTTATGGGTTGTGGAGGAAACTTTGGAAGCGGTGGAGGTAGTTTGGGCCTCGGTGGAAACTTTGGTGGAAGAGGAGGTTGTGGTGGAAAATGAAGGTGGAGGCACCATAGGGAGTAATGGAGGAGGTGATGGTGGATATGACCATGGCGGCCGGCCTGGTTATTGTAGTGGAGGAGGCCATGGTGGGAATGGAAACCAAGGCGGTGGGTATGGTGATGGTCGAGGAGAATATAATGGTTAAGATGAAGGAGGAGAGCCAGGCAGGGTGACTCACGCCTTTAATCCCAGCACTTGGGAAGTAAAGGTAGGAGGATCGCTGTGAGTTCGAGGCCATCCTAAGACTATATAGTAAATTCCAGGTCACCCTGGGCTAGAGCAAGACCCTACCTCAAAAAGAAGCTGGGGGGGGGGGGGTCGCTGGAGAGATGGATTAGCAGTTAAGGTGCTTGCCTACAAAGCCAAAGGACCCAGATTCAGTTCCCCAAGACCCATGTAAGCCAGATGCACAAGGTGGCACCTGTGTCTGGAGTTCTTTTACAGTGGCTCCCTCTCTCTCCCCCCCTCTGCCTCTTTCTCTCTCTCAAATAAATAAAAATAAAACATTTTAAAAAAAGATGAAGGAGGAAAATTTGGTGGCAGTAACTATGGTGGAAGTGGAGCTAGAATGATTTTTGAAAAGTACAGTGAACAACAGCAGTCCTATCATGAACCCATGAAGAAAGACAATGTTGGTGGAAGAAGCTCAGGTGGGCCAGTCCCTGTAGTGGTGGAAAGGAGGCTATGGTAGCAGAAGGTTTTATTTATTTATTTAATTTTTATTAATTTATTTTTATTAACAACTTCCATGATTGTAAACAATATCCCATGGTAATGTCCTCCCTCCCCCCACTTTCCCCTTTGAAACTCCATTCTCCATCATATCCCCACCTCCTCTCAATCAGTCTCTCTTTTACCTTGATGTCATGATCTTTTCCTCCTATTATGATGGCCTTGTGTAGGTAGTGTCAAGCACTGTGAGGTCATGGATGTCCGGGCCATTTTGTGTCTGGAGGATCACAGTGTAAGGAGTCCTACCCTTTCTTTGGCTCTTATATTCTTTCAGCCACCTCTTCCACATTAGACCCTGAGCCTTGGAGGGTATGATAGAGATGTCACTTCTTGCCAGGCATGGTGGCACACGCCTTTAATCCCAGCACTCGGGAGGCAGAGGTAGGAGGATCGCTGTGAGTTCGAGGCCACCCTGAGATTACATAGTGAATTTCAAGTCAGCCTGAGCCAGTGTGAGACCCTACCTCGAAAAACCAAAAAAGTGGGGGGGGGGGGAAGAGAGATGTCACTTCTTCTCAGTTCTATGTGTCTTTTGAGTTACTCCAGTTGTCCCCACCATCTGAAAATAAAAGCTTCTCTAAACAAAAGTGAGTAGCACTGACACATAGGCATAAACATAAAAAAGTGCTTAGAGGACAGACCGTTTATCTATGTGTGCTTTGACAAGTGCCCGGGAGTGCCTGCTACATGCTCAGGGCTAACTCTGCACGTTTTACGTAGCAAATGCTCAGCGGGTGTCTGGATTTCCTAGAAAGTAAACTAAGCACCTTCTTCTCCACATCCTCCTCCTCCTTCTTCTTCTCCTTCTTTAAAGGTTTAGAGCCACTTTATTAGATTAAGAGAAGGAAGTACAGTGAGCTGCTTTGGAAAGTGAAAGTGGGAAGTGGGAGGGGGTAGAATCAGAGTCACCATTCTCTCTATCTTTTTTTTTTTTTTTTTTTTTTTTTTGAGGTAGGGTCTCATTTTAACCCAGGCTGACCTGGAATTCACTATGTAGTCTCAGGGTGGCCTCGAACTCATGGCAATCCTCCTACCTCTGACTCCTAAGAGCTGGGATTAAAGGTGCCAGAGCAAAACCCTACCTTAAAAAAAAAAAAGATGGGGGCTGGAGAGATGGCTTAGTGGTTAAACGCTTGCTTGTGAATCCTAAGGACCCTGGTTCCAGGCTCAATTCCCCAGGACCCACGTTAGCCAGATGCACAAGGCGGCACATGCGTCTGGAGTTCGTTTGCAGTGTTTGGAAGCCCTGGCGCGCCCATTCTCTCTCTCTCTGCCTCTTTCTCTCTCTGTCTGTCACTCTCAAATAAATAAATAAAAATTAACAAACAAAAATTTTAAAAAAAGAGATGGGCTGGAGAGATGGCTTAGTGGTTAAGGAGCTTGGTGGCAAAGCCAGGTTCAATTCCCCAGGACCCACATAAACCAGATGCACAAGGTGGCACATGTGTCTGGAGTTCGTTTGCAGTGGCTGGAGGCCCTGGAGTGCCCATTCTTTCCCTCTCTTTCTCTCTCTCTCTCTCTCTCTGTCTGTCTCTCAAATAAATAAATAATAAATAAAAGGAAAAATAAAAGAATAGGGCTGAAAAGATGGCTTAGCAATTAAGGTGCTTGTCTGTGAAGCCTAAGAAACCAGGTTTTTTAAAAAATTTTTATTAGCATTTTCCATGATTATAAAAAAAATCCCATGATAATTCCCCCCCCCCCGCACACTTTCCCCTTTGAAATTCCATTCTCCAAGGAACCAGGTTTGATTCTACAACACCCACATAAATCCAGATGCAGAGGTAGCATATATGTCTGGAATTTGTTTGCAATGGCTGGAGGCACTGGTGTCCCTATTCTCTCTCTTGCTCTCATTCTCTCTGTCAAATAATTAAATAATAAAAAAGAAAGAAGGGCTGGAGAGATTGCTTAGTAGTTAAGGCACATGCCTGCAAAGCCTAAGGACCCAGGTTCGATTCTCCAAGTCCCATGTAAGCCAGATGAACATGGTGGCTCATGCATGTGGAGTGCATTTACAGTGGCTAGAGGCCCTTGTGTACCCATTTTATCTCTCACTGTCTCAAATAAATATATATTTTTTTAAAAAAAGAGGACTTGAGCCAGGCGTGGTGGCGCATGCCTTTAATCCCAGCACTCGGGAGGCAGAGGTAGGAGGATCACCGTGAGTTCAAGGCCACCCTGAGACTCCATAGTGAATTCCAGGTCAGCCTGGGCTAGAGTGAGACCCTACCTCGAAAAACCAAAAAAAAAAAAGAGGACTTACAGTTAAGCTGGCGGCATATCACCCATGCCAAAGCAGCCTGGGGGAGAAAAAGAAAAATAAATAAAATAAAGTAATAAAAAACCCAGCAAAATACACTCTTCTACTAAAAAGTGAAGGTGTATAAGAAATTATCAACCACAGCAGAGAAGTAGGAGAGATCCAGAGCATCTAGAGACCACAGAAGCAGGCAGAAGCGGCTCCAGCAGCGGTAGCATCAGGTCTGTGTGGTTGCAGCCACCAGATGGCCTGAGCTGCAAGAAAAGCCAGGTGAGGGGATTTTCCACTCACACTGGCCTCCTTGCAAACTCAAGAAAAGCGAAGCATCTCGTGAGGAAAAGGATCGCGAGGATCAGCGGGAGAACTTTAGCCACCATCTACAGCCTCCCCTCCACCTACCACCAGTGCAAGTGGAAGCAAGCACCAGAGACCTGGGGAAGGGAGCTCACCTACACAGCACCAGGCACAGGCAACCAGAGCAGTGACCCAATGACCCGGTCAGCCTGCCCGAGCCCACAGCGCAGCAAAGAGGGACACAAGTGGGCATGCAGAATAGCTGAGACCAAAGACATCCCAAGAGGCAACTGGGATTACACCAGATCAGTACCCGCCAAAAAGCCTAGTATATAGGCTTGCATCAGAAGTGGTAATTACAACTTCCATGTCAGGATAAATCATGTGTTAAAGCTGATGGATGGCCGGATGTGCCATTCCTAAATAAGCTATATTTTGGGCTTGTCATTTGTTGCTTCCTGATTTATAGTGCCTTTGTCTTCTCGTCTGTTATTCACTGGGGAAGGGTCTCACTTGCTCACAAGCTGACCTTGGAACCTTCAACAGACCAGAAATCTCAGGCACCCAGTTGACAGGATTAAGGGTGTGGGACAAGACACATTCTTGGGGACTGTGATTTTTTTTTCCAGTCAGAAATGGTATTTACTAATTGAAAGATTTAGAATAACAGATTTCTTACCTAGATCTTCTATCATGTTTTTCATGAGAGATATCCTTTTTTCCTTCACATTTCTCTTGATTTAAATGTCTTTAAGTTTATTTATTTTATTTTTTAAAAATTATTATTATTTTTTATTAACAATTTTCATGATTGTAAACAATATCCCATGGTAATGCCCTCCCTGCCCCCACTTTCCCCTTTGAAACTACATTCTCCATCATATCCCCTCCTCCTCTCAATTAGTCTCTTTTATTTTGATGTCATGATCTTTTCCTCCTATTATGATAGTCTTCTGTAGGTAGTGTCAGACACTGTGAGGTCATAGATATGTGGGCCATTTTGTGGGACTGTGGCTTTGTTAGATAATCTGTTTGTCATAAATACTCTGTGCTGTTTTTCATTGAATGTATATAATGTTTAGTTAAATTCTAGAATTTAACTGTATTTTGTTCCACCCAGCCTACTAGAAGATTCTCATAGTAGGAAAATCCAACACCTAGGTTAACCTTTGTTGTTACTCTGAGAGTCTTAAGAGCCACACCTAGCACCTTAAGCTCCTACCCTGAAGATATAAAACATCAGATTGATTGATACATTTAATAATACTGCAGATAATTAGAAAGCCCAAGCATTAAATTAATCCAAGATGCAAAAATCTCTATATTATAATACCAGAAACACACACAAAAAATCAAGACAATATGAAGCTACTAAAAAGTATTAATTAAATCAGAAATGATCTCTGATCTGACTTAGAGGAGCTGCCTGAAAAAGATTTCAAAAGAATGATTATAAATATGCACAAAGAAGTCAAAGAGGAAATAAAAGGAATCAAAGAAGATACACAAAACCAATTTAATGAAATAAGAAGGTCAATACAAGACATGAATAAGGAAATAGAAATAATAAAGAAAAACCAGTCAGAAATACTAGCAATGTAAAACACAGTCAGTCAAATAAAAAACTCTGTAGAAAATCTCACTACTAGATTGGATGAAGAAGTGAACAGAATATCTAAACTAGAAGACCAGGTTGCAGATCTAATACAGTCCAACAAAGAGAAAGACAAACTAATAGGAAGGTATGAATGGGAATTTCAAGACATTAAGGACACTATGAAAAGATTAAACATAAGAATTCATGGTATAGTAGAAGGAAAAGAATTTCAGTCCAAAGGCATAGTAGGCATTTTCAACAAAATCACAGAAGAAAACTTCCTCCAAAATGGAAAAGAGATGGCAATGCAGATACAGGAAGCCTTTAGAACACCAACCAGACAAAACCTGGAAAGAACCTCTCCTTGCCAGATTATACTTAAACTACCAAACACACAAACCAAAGAAAATATATTGAAAGCAGTTAGAGAGAAAAATCAAGTCACATATAAAAGTAAGACCATCAGGATTACAGTAGATTACTCAACACAAACTTTAGAAGCCAGAAGGGCTTGGAATGATGCATTGAAGTTCTGAAAGATAACAATTGTCAACCAAGGTTACTTTACCCTGCAAAGCTATCCATTAAAATAGACAGAGAAATAAAGATATTCCACAGCAAAGACAGGCTAAAGGAATATTTGAAGACAAAGCCAGCTCTACAGAAAATACTTGAAAGGATCCTCCATGCTGAAGAGAAAGAAGAGCACACATATAAGGAATCTGGAAAAACCAAACCATGCTGGGCAGGTGGCACATGCCTTTAATCCCAGCACTCAGGAGGCAGAGGTAGGAGGATCTCTGTGAGTCTGAGGCCACCCTGAGACTACATAGTGAAAGTGAATTCCAAGTCAGCCTGGGCTAGAGTGAGACCCTACCTTGAAAACAAACAAACAAAAACCATACTCAAATACTTGTTAATGCAAGAGAGTAAAGGTAAAACTGGAAGGACTACAAAACAAGAAAATGGCAAAAATAAATACACACCTTTCAATAATAAATCTTAATATTAATGACCTCAGTGCCCCAACTAAAAGACAGATTTGCAGACTGGGTTACAAAGCAGGGTACTTCAATTTGTTGCCTCCAAGAAACTCAGTTTTCTACAAAGAATGGACACTATCTTAGAGTGAAAGGTTGGAAAACAGAATTTCAAGCAAATGGGCCCAGAAGACAAGCAGGGGGTCACAATCCTAATATCAGGCAGGGTAGACTTCAGACCAACATTAGTTAGGAAAGATAAGGAAGGTCACTTTATATTGATTAAGGGCACACTCCAACAGGAGGACATTACAATCCTAAACATATATGCACCTAACATGGGGGCTCCCAATTTCATCAAACACTATTAGAACTAAGGTCACAGATGACACCAAACACAGTTGTAGTGGGTGACTTCAACACCCCACCATCATCTTGGCACAAAATAAAGAGTGATGCATCTGGAGTAAATGAGGTCATAGAATAAATGGACCTAATATATATCTACAGGACATTTCATCCAAATACTTCAGAATACATTCTTTTCAGAAGCACATAGAACATCCTCTAAAATAGACCATATATATTTGGACACAAAGCAAATCTTAATCTTAAATACAGGAAAATTGCAATAATTCCTTGCAGTCTATCTGATCACAGTGGGTTGAAACTACAAATCAACAGCAAGAAAAGCTATAGAGCATATGCAAAATCATGAAAACTAAACAATACACTACTAAATGATGAATGGGTCAATAAAGAAATCAAGAAGGAAATAAAAAGTACATAGAATCGACTTCTGGTTAAAATGGTGGTGTAGGTACCATGCCAAAGCAGCCTAGGGGGGAAAAGACAAAAAAAAAAAAAAATCTCAGCAAAATACACACTTTTACTAAAAAGTGAGGTGCATAGTAAACTGAAAGGCAGCAAAGAAGTAGGAGAGATCCAGAGCATCCAGAGCCCACACAGTGGCAGAAACAGCTCTGGCAGGTCCACTGACAGTGGCGGCAGCCGTGGCACACCAGAAAGCTGCCAGGTTCGGCTTGATCTGTAGGAAAAGCCAAGTGAGGGGATTTTCCACTCACACTGAGAGTCTTGAGAGCCACACCTAATGCCTTAAGCTCCTACCCTGCAGTTATATAACATCAGATTGTCTGATACATCTAAAAATACAGCATCAACTAGAAAATCCAATCATTAAATAACCTAGGATTCAAAAATATATACCTTATAATACAAGAAACACCAAAAATCAGGACAATATAAATCCACCAAAAAGTATTAATACAACAGAAATGATCTCCAGTGAGAATGAGTTAGAGGAAATGCCTGAGAAAGATTTCAAAAGAATGATTATAAATATGTTCATATCCTAAGGACTCATCTCACTATCTTAGAGATACTTGCTAAACCATGTTTATTGCTGCTCTATTCACAATAGCTAGGAAATGGAACCAGCCTAGATGTCCCTCAACTAATGAGTGGGTAATGAAGATGTGGTACATTTACACAATGAAGTTCTACTCAGAGGTAAAGAAAAATGAAGTTATGAAATTTGCAGAAAAATGGATGGATCTGGAAAGGATTATACTAAGTGAGGTAACCCAGGCCCAGAATGCCAAGCATCACATGTTCTCTCCAATACATGGATCCTAGCTACAAATGATTGGATTTCTATGTGAGTAGGAATAAAACTCAGTCTCAGAGGCCAGTAAGCTACAAAGAGAATAGAAAGGGATGGGGGGGGGGAACATAATAGTGTGGTATTGTATGTATGTAAGTAAAAGAACAGATTAATGGGGGTGAAAAGACCTGAGTGAGGTCAGGGGAAGAGACTGAGTAAAGGAAAGGTGGAGGGAGGCTAATCAAAATCTAAGAGGATATAAATAAGTCATATGGAAACCTAGTTTTTTGGACAATAGAACATTCAGAAGCCATAGATTTTTCCTAGAAAATTTTCAGTGCCAGGGATGGGATACCTTCCAGTCAGTTCTTGGCCAGGAGGTCCCTGATACCCCAAAACATTTCAATCCATTGCCGAGTCCCTTGGTTTCCTACGAGGAACAGATGGTAAGACCTTATTGCTGAAGATACCACATACTTGAACTGCACGTTCACTGATAAATCTTGTTGGAGTTGAGCTGAAAACTTCCTCCATGTAGACCAACTGACAGAAATCTGGAAATGGCCATGCTGCATGCAGTTCAATGGAGAGAGAGAATTTACCAGTGAAGATATTCAACAGTGGACACTATGAACCTTATATTTGGCCAGCCAGGCCAAATGGCCTAACAGGTGCAATAGTGGCATGTCTGTTATGGGGGAAACCAACCATCCTCTGTTTCGACTGGAGGTCTGCTCTATGGGAGGGAATATATCCCTGATACTGAAAACCTACAACATGGGACTCATGAGCCCTAGGGGTGTAACATCTGCTTCTGTCTGGCTAAATATATATGCTATGCTCACCAAACTGCCCAGTAAGCACATCTCTTAATGTTCATACCATATATTAATGCTAGTCTCACTTTTGATTATGGAAGCTTCTCTTTCAGTGACCTTGGGATGACTCAGAAGGCATCATGGTGCTGAGAAGTGACAGAGGAGTGCTCAGCACTGAAACATCTCGATCACACCTTCCAAGGCTCAGGGTCCATTGAGGATGAGGTGGCTGAAAGAATGTAAGAGCCAAAGGAAGGGTTGGACTCCTTACAATGTGGTCTTTCAGACAGAAAATGGCCTGCATATCCATGACCTCACAGTACCTGACACTACCTACACAAGGAGGAAAAGATCATGACATCAAAATACAAGAAAGACTGATACAAAATACAAGAGAGACTGATTGCGATGGGGAGGGGATATGATGGAGAGTGGAGTTTCAAAGGGGAAAGTGGAGGAAGGGAGGGAATTATCATGGGTTATTATTTGCAATTATGGAAATTGTCAATATAAAATAAAAATAAATTAAAAAAGAAGAACAAAAAGCTGAGTGTGGTGGCACACACCTTTAAACCCAGCACTTGAGAGGCAAAGGTAGGAGGATAGCTAAGAGTTTGAGGACTGCATAGTGAATTCCAGGTTATCCTGTGATAGAAGGAGGAGACCCTACTTTGAGAAAGAAAACAAAGAATAACAGAGAGAGAGAGAGAGGGAGGGAATCCCCACTACACATTACATTGGATCTCTGTATAATTACTTACATATGAAGTGCATGGATGAGTGGGATGCCATACTCTCTTTTCTGTTATCCTAGAGTGTTTAAGGCCTCTAAAGATATCTGAGTGGGGGCTGGAGAGATGGCTTAGGGGTTAAGTGCTTGCCTGTGAAGCCTAAGGACCCTGGTTAGAGGCTTGATTTCCCAGGACTCACGTTAGCCAAATGCACAAGGGGGCACACGCGTCTGGAGTTCATTTGCAGTGGCTGGAAGCCCTGGCGCACCCATTCCCTCTCTATCTGTCTCTTTCTCTCCCTCTCTCTCTGTCACTCTCAAATAAATAAATAAAAATGAACAAAAAATGAAAAAAAAATCTTTAAGATATCTGAGTGGTCCTGGATTCAGGGCCATTTATGCTAATATTCTGAGGCCATTTCTATTTTCTAAGACCAGTGGCTAGAGCAGAGTAGATGTTCAGTCAGGGTTTTTAGATAGCTAAGTATGAATAAGTGTGCCAGCATGGAGCTGTCAGTCTCACATGCACAATTTTCAGGTCTCTAGGCTACATACCCATCAGCAAACATCCTACATCCCAGCCCTTTACCAACCATCTGTGTATAAGCAGCATGTTGGCCAGAAGGAGCTGAACGTCCGCTGGAGAAATGTGGCTCCTCTTTCCCCATTCTACCAAAACATGCCAGCCAGGATCATGATCACTTTCTCAACAGTGAGCTGCTTTGGGAAGACTGCCAGGATGAAGGCTTGAATTGGGAAAGATGCATCTGGCCACATGTATATAGTTTGCAAAAATACCCAACCCAGCGTGTCTACAGCCCAGGACAACCAATTTATCAAGATAAAGAACATTCTTGCTGGGGAGGGTGGGATTAAAGGTGGGGAAAATTAGGAAATGAGATTAGATTAAAAACCATATATACTGGGCAGGAGAGATGGCTTAGCAGTTAGGGCACTTGCCTGCAAAGGCTAAGGACCCAGGTTTGATTCTCTACTACCCATGGAAACCAGATACACAAGTTGACACATGAATCTGGATTTTGTTTGCAATGGCTAGAGGCCCTGGCATGCCTATTCTCTCCCTCTGTTTTTCTCCTCCCTCTTTCTCTCTGTCTCATGTGTGCAAATAAATAAATAAAAATCTTGCCCAGGCATTTTTTTCCATGACATTGTGGGTCATTGTTTATTATTTGTTGTTATTTATTTATCTATTTACTTATTTATTTGCAAGCAGAGAGAGTCATAGAGACTAGGTGTACCAGGTCTTCCTGTCACTGCAAATGAACTCCAAATGCATGTGCCACTCTGCATGTGGCTGGTCTGTCCAGATTGTTCTTGGAGCTTCTGTGCAGCATTCCATCCTATTGCCATGCATGGGACAAGACCCCGTATGAACCAAGTCTTTAGGAGAAAAGGGAGATGGTAAAGCATGATCCTTCCAGACGCTGTGGCTTCCTCTAGTGCCAAAAGTCAGTTTTTATGTCTTGCCTTGCGTAGCGGAGATTCTGGTTTCTATGACTTTTTTTCAGGGGAGAAAGAGGACAGGAGCCAGGCAGACAATAGAAGCCAGAGACACCTTACTTCTGAGGCCTTCAAACCCCTTCACTTCATAATACTAAGGATGCCAATGTATCATATTTTGGGGCATTATGTTCTACAGCCCAATTCTAGGTTGCCAAGTCCAGAGTTCCCAGCCAAAGAGCTCTAAGGTGTAAACAAGGGAGCTATGAAGGATTGAGGGCACAGCAGGGATGCGGTCAATGGTATTATGGAGCCCCAGTCAGTGCCACTGTGGTTGAGTCTATATTCCTGGAGCGCACACTGACATCAGAGAGCTACTTCTGGACCTGCTTGATAGCAAGGGAAGGCTGCTGAGGGCCTGCGCAGTGGTGCAAGACAAGAGGGTAGATTTACCAGAAAATCATTTTGTATGTGAAACTGGCAGTTCTTAGGACCTGGGTGGAGGGCTAAGGAAACAGATGACTCACTTAATGAATCATGAGGTAGGTACATGGCCACATTATACGCTATGTACTGTAATTACTTCCAGGATTGCTGACTAAAACTCTGCTGCTTTAGTAGAGGTTAAAGTGTCCTTTGTTCCTTTAAGTGTGACTCCAGCAAGTCATATTTACATTCATGCCATTTGAATATATAATTTAAATGACACATCACCTCAAAGCCTTTGTATGTCCTTTCCGGCCAGAGGGACTTGTTCCTGGATATGGCAAATATGTGGGGAGGGGACCTTTGTGCTTACTTATTTCAGAGAGGCATTTGCTTCATCCATCACCATTCATACATAACAGTATCAGGGTGTGATGGTGGTCTAGAATGACAACTTGATAGGATTTAGAATCACCTAGGAGACACACCCCTGAGCATGTCTGCTGTGAGGGAATTTCCAGGCAAGACTGACTGAGGGGAGAAGACCTGCCATGAATGTGGGCAGTGGGCAGTGGGCAGTGGGCAGCACCATCCCACAGGTATGCATCCAGGGCTGAGTAAAAAGAGAAAAAGGAGGAAGCCAGTGGAACACCAGCATTCATTTCTTTCTCTTCTCATCTCTCCGTCTTGCCTCATGCTCCTACCACCATGTCTTCCATCACAGTGGAGTGGAGCATCTCTCTTAAACTGTAAGCCGTTATAAATACTTCCTTCCCTTCAGTTGCTTTTGTCAGATGTTTTGTCACAGAGCATATAAGAGTAACGAAAACACAGCATAACAAATGCTATCTGACCTTAGGGAGCTCATGCATAAGCATTACCCACTTCCTATCTAGGCTGCTAAATTTGAAAGGTAGGAGAGGGCTGGAGAGATGGCTTAGCAGTTAATGCACTTGCCTGTGAAGCCCAAGGACCCATGTTCCACTCTCCAGACCTCACAGTCAGTTGCACGAAAGTGAGGCAAGTGCAAGGTCGCACATGCCCACTAGGTGGTGCAAGCATGTAGAGTTCAATTGCAGTGGCTGAGGCCCTGGCATGCCACTTCTCTCTCTCGCTCTCTCACTCTCTCTTGCTCTCTCACTCTCTCTCAAAAGAGGAAGGAAGGGAGGGAGGGAGAGATAAAGGAAAGAAAGAGTTGGGCGTGTTGACATACGCCTTTAATCCCAGCACTCAGAGGATCACCATGAGTTAGAGGCCACCCTGAGACCACAGAGTGAATTCCAGGTCAGCCTGGACTAGAGCAAAACCCTACCTTGAAAAGCCGGAAAAAGAAGAAGAAGAAGAATAGGAGGAAGAAGAAAGAAAGGTAGGTAAGGTAAGGTAAGGTAAGGTAAGGTAAGGTAAGGTAAGGTAAGGTAAGGTAAGGCAAGGCAGGCTGGGCATGGTGGCATCTGTCTATAATCCCAGCACTCAGGAGGATTCCTGTGAGTTCAAGGCCACCGTGAAACCACATAGTGAATTCCAGGTCAGTTTGGGCTAGAATGAGACCCTACCTCAAAAAAACCCCAAATAATAATAACAATAAATAAAATAATAAAAGGTAAGGAACTCATCCATGTCCTAGAAGAACTGGAAACCTAAGAGGGAAGACACACCATACAGCCTGTCTGAAAACACACCCTAGGATCTTCCAAAGCAAGAGGTCAATGTATCATAGACCACTTCTGTGGTGGTTTGAGTCAGGTGTCCCCCATAAACTTAGGTGCTCTGAATGCTAGGTTCCCAGCTGATGAAGATTTGGGAATTAACCCCCTGGAGGGAGTGTATTGTTGGGGGTGGGCTTATGGGTGTTATAGTCAGTTTTCCTTGCCAGTGTTTGGCACAGTCTTGCTTTTGTCCACTGGATGCTGGCTAGGGGATGATGTTCACCCTTTGCTCATGCCATCATTTTCCCCTGCCATCATGGAGCTTACCCTCAAGACTGTAAGCCAAAATATGTCTTTTCCCCCACAAGCTACTCCTGGTCGGTGATTTCTGCCAGCAATGTGAACCTGACTGCAACAACTTCCCAAACGGACCTTGGGTAATTGTCTCAATAAAGAAGGCTGTGATGAGTTGAGTACCAAGTACGTGCATGGCAATTTCATTTTGGAGACTATATCACTACATATCTTTACCAATGAATACAGCAAATCTATTTGTTATCATACTCCTGAAATCAAACAGAGAAGTTGAGTAACTTGCCTGTGATATTGTGCAATATATATTTGTCATTCATCCAATTTCCTGGTATTCCCAAATCCATGGAGTCCTCAACATGGTCAGTATATTTCTGTGTGATAACTGATGCCTGGTGATCAACAGCCCTGGGTAACTCCAAGATGGGGTCTGTTCTTTCACTGGTACAGCAAGGCAGGATTACAGAGCTGGAAGTTTTCAATATGTAGGTAGGGGAGAGGGAATGAAGATTGAGTTATCACAATGATCAGTGGAATTAACCATTCATGTCTACATGAAAACTCAAAAAGGGCTGGAGAGATTGCTCAGTGGTTAAGGCTCTTGCTTCCAAAGCCTAAAGTCCCGAGTCTGATTCTCCAGTACTCAAGTAAATTCAGATGCATGAAAAGCGCATGCACCCGGAGTTTGTTTGCAGAAGCTGGAGGCCCTGGCATGCCCATTCTTTCTGTCTATCTCTCTTCTCTCTATTTCTCTCTGTTTGCAAATAAATAAGTATAAAATGTTTTTTAAAATATTTTATGTGTTTATTTTAAATTTATTTTTGTTTATTTTTACTTATTAATTTGAGAGTGATAGACAGAGAGAAAGAGGCACAGAGAAAGAGAGAGAGAATGGGTGCACCAGGGCCTCCAGCCACTGCAAACCAACTCCAGATGCATGAGCCCCCTTGTGCATGTGGCCTTTGTGTGCATCCTGGGGAGTCATTGAGCCTTGAACTGGGGTCCTTAGGCTTCACAGGCAAGCACTTAACCACTAAGCCATCTCTCCGGGTCCTAAACAATATTTTTAAAAGGAGAAAGATTGTATTGTTTGTGTGTCTATCCGTGTATGTGTACGAGGGTGTACATGCATGTGTGGAAGCCACAGGTGAATGCTGAGATGCTGAGTATCATCTTTATCATTCTCCATCATATTTTGTTGAGATGGGATCTCTAACTGAACCTAGAGTTTTGCTTTTTTTTTTTTTTTTTTTTTCGAGGTAGGGTTTCACTTTAGTCCAGGCTGACCTGGAATTCACTATGTTGTCTCAGGGTGGTCTTGAACTCACAGCAATCCTCCTATGTCTGCCTCCCAAGTGCTGGGATCAAAGGCATGTGCCACCATGCCCAGTTAGAGGTTTTTTTATTTAAATAATCTTTTATTGAGTCACTGTCATCTGAAAAGAGAAGATTCTCTACCAAAAGTGATAGTAGCATTAATATAAGGGTATGAACATTAAGAGAAGTGCTTACTAGGCAGATTGATAAGCATAGTATATACATTTAGCCAGACAGCAGCAGACCTTATACCCCTAGGGCTCATGACTACCCCTGTTTTAAGTTTTCAGTATCAGGTATGTATTCCCTCCCATGGAGCGGGCCTCCAGCCCAATTAGAGGGCAGTTGGTTTCCACCATGACAGACATGCCACTATTGCACCCATTGACCCATTTGGCCTGGCTGGCCAAATATAAGGCTTGCAGTGTCCACTGTTGAATATCTTCACTGGTGTTTTCTCTTTCTGAACTATTCAATTCTAACAACCCAGTGAGGACCCTGAAACACAGACCTATGAATGACAGGTCTAAAGTCACACAGTGAGCCAGTGATATGTCACCTCCAAAGCCACCTTGGTACCACTATAGATACTTACCATCTTGACAAACATTTGCTGAGGAGTTAATCCCAAGATTAATACTACAGAGTCCATTCCAGCCAGTACCCAACCTGGAATTGACTTGTGTGTGTGTACTTAGTCCTTTTCAGAAATGACAGTGACCCTAGTCAATATCAGGGTCACACACATTCTTTCCCATTGCCTTACTCAAGGAATTAGTCATCAACCACAGAATCTGCTTCTTCTCCCAACACTTGTGAGCTTGTTTGTAAAGACAGGAGAACTCCATCTTGGCTGGTCATGCCACATCCTTCTATTATAGAAAGACAAGCATGTGGCCTAGAGGTTATCCAGGCATGAATCCACCCATGCATGTGTATGTACACACACAAGCCTGCTAACCTGTCCTTGGGACTGGAGAGATGGCTCAGTTGGTAACATGCTTACCAAACAAGCACGAAGACCTGAGTTTGGGTCCCCAACACACACACAAAAGCTGGTCACTGCAGCATGAGTCTGTCCTCCTAGCATTGGGAAGGTGGAAACAGGAAAATCCATGGAACTTGCTGCCTAGCTATTCCAGCTTACAAAACAAAACAACAACAACAACTCTAGGTTTAATGTCTGCTGGTGTCTATCTAAATGTGTATACTATGCTCACCAAACTGCCCAGTAAGCACTTCTCTTAAGGTTCATTCCCATATAGTAATGCTACTCTCACTTTTAGTTAGAAAACCGTCTCTTTTCAGAGGGCAGTGACCTTGGGATGACTCAGAAGGCACCATGGTGCTGGGAAGAAGTGACAGGAGTGCTCAGCACTGCAACATCTCGACCACACCTTCCAAGGCTCAGGGTCCATTGTGGAAGAGGTGGCAGAAAGAATGTAAGAGCCAAAGGAAGGGTACGACTCCTTACAACATGCTCCCCCCAGACACAAAATGGCCTGGATATCCATGACCTCACAGCGCCTGACACTACCTACGCAAGACCATCCTAATAGGAGGAAAAGATCATGTCATCAAAATAAGAGAGACTGATTGAGATGGGGAGGGGATATGATGGAGAATGGAGTTTCAAAGGGGAAAGTGGGGGAGGGAGGGTATTACCAGGGGATCTTTTTTATAATCATGGAAGTTGTTAATAAAAATAAATAAATTAATTAAAAAATAATTGAATAGTTCATATGTCCTAGTACAGTCTCCCTAAGCACAAAGCAAGGATTCAGCAAAGATTCACTTTCCTTTTCCCCTCACCTTTAGTTAGAGGAGGGAGGTGGTGGTTTAGGATCAATCAGAGGGAAACAAAATTGAGGAAGTAGAGTGCAGAGAACTGCCACACCGGCTGTGAAGGAAGGAGGAAGTGGTAAGGTGCCTACTTTCTAGTTTGGCACACCAGTCCACAGTTGTTACAGGACTTTTTTTTTTTTTTTTCTTCTCCATGAAGCAAGTCAAAGAATATTAAGCAAAAAGGGGAGTTTTGAGCTCATGTAACTGAAAAGTTCCAGGTGCAGGCAGTTTTAAGACCAACTTTTCGGGGACTCACCCTTAGGTGCCATAGGCTCTGCGGCCTTCATGCGCACCTCACGCTCTGTGCTTACCAAGTACAAGGCACGTATACACCACGGAAGTTTTGCAGCAATCCCATATGGTAGGTTACACATTGTGTTACTAGCCCAGGGGTTCCTACAAGAGCCAGAGCTTAGAAGTATGTCTAAGCAGTGTGGATTTTAACCCTGTCTGTGCCCTGAAGTGTCTCTTCAGGAAGAGAGGGGCATCTCTTTTGGCTTACACTGTAGGCGTTCTGAGAGTGCTGTCTAATTGGCCAGGTTGCAGTCACCTGTCCATCTCAGGAGTGGGTATGAGGAAATGCCATCAACCATCTAGAACCCTTGGGCTGAGAGTGAGGAAGTACCATCAGAATATTTGATCCTCGGCCAGGCATGGTGGCGCACGCCTTTAATCCCAGCACTTGGGAGGCAGTGGCAGGAGGATCCAAGTGAGTTCAAGGCCACCCTGAGACTACATAGAAAATTCCAGGTCAGCCTGGGCTATAGTGAAACCCTACCTTGAAAGGCCCCCTCCAAACATGTGTGTGAGTGTGTGTGTGTTTCTTTTATGTTAAGGACCTAATATATATTTATATATGTTAGGTCCTCAACTCAGCAAGGGTGATTGGATGTTTCACAGCAAAACAACACTGCTTTCAACACAATTGAGACTTTTTTAAAAAAGGATTTGATTACTGAGAAGTCTTGCTATAACTGAGCTGAAAACCTCCTTCCTGTACACTAGCTGACAGAAAGCTGGAAAATAATTTGCCGCATCCAGTTCCATGGGAAAGAGAGATGTCATCACTGGAAATAAACAACAGTAGATACTGTAATCCTTAAGTCTGACCAGCCAGGCCAAATGAGCCAATGGGTACAATAGTAGTATGTCTGTTATAGGGTAAACCAACCACTCTCTAATTGAACTACAGGCTTGCTCCATGGGAGGGAATATATGCCTGATGCTGAAAACCTATGACAGGGGAAATCATGAGCCTTAGGGGTGAAATGCTTCCTGGTGTCTGGTTAAATTCATGTATTATGCTCACCAAACTGCCTACTAAGCACTTTTCTTAATGTTCATATCCATATATTAATGCTACTCTCAGTTTTGGTTAGAAAAGCTTCTCTTTTCAGATGGTGGTGACCTCTGGGATGATTCAAAAGGCAACATAATACTGAGAACAGGGGAGTGTTCAGCACTGAAACATCTCTATCACACCCTTTAAAATCACTACTCAGAAGGTAGAGGTAAGAGGATTACCATGAGTTTGAGGCCAACCTGGGGCTACAGAGTGAATTCCAGGTCAGCCTGGGTTTGAGTGAGACACTGCCTTGAAAAATAAATAAATAAATAAAACAAATACTTAAAATATAAAACAAGTATTTAAAAAAGAAAATAGGGCCAGACATGGTAGGGCACACCTTTAATCCCAGTATTCAGGAAGCAGAGGTAGGAGGATTGCTGTGAGTTCAAGGCCACCCTGAGACTACATAATGAGTTTCAGGTCAGTGTGGGCTAGAGCAAGACCCTGCCTAAAATATCCGAAAGGAAAATAGGGGCTGGTCGTGGTGGCACATGTCTTTAATCCCAGCACTCAGGACTCTGACGTAGGAGGATTGCTGTGAATGTGAGGCCACACTGAGACTACATAGTGAATTCCAGGTCATCCTGGGCTACAGCAAGACTCTATGAAGAACCAAAAAATAAGAAGAAGAAGAAGAAGAAGAGGAGGAGGAGAAGGAGGAGGAGGAGGAGGAGGAGGAGGAAGAAGAAGAAGAAGAAGTGGAAGAAGAAGAAGAAAATAGGGGATGGAGAGATGGTTTGGCAGTTGAGGCATTTGACTGCTAAGCCTAATGACCCAGGTTTGATTCCCCAGTACCCACATAAACCAGATTACAAGGTGGCACATGCATTTGGAATTTGTTTGTAATGGGTGTAGGCCCTGGGGCACCCATTCTCTCTATCTGTCTCTCTCTCCCTCTGAAATAAAATAAAATAAAATACTTGCATATCCATGTTTATTGCTACTCTATTCACAATAGCTAGGAAATGGAACCAGCCTAGATGTCCCTCAACGGATGAGTGGATAATGAAGATGTGACAAATTTATACAATTGAATTCTATTCAGCAGTAAAGAAAAATGAAATTATGGAATTTGCAGGGAAATGTATGGATTTGGAAAGGATTATTCTAAGTGAGGTAACCCAGGCCCAGAAACCAAGCACTGCATGTTCTTCTCCCTCATATGTGAATTGCAGCTACAAATGTTTGGACTTGTATGTGAGTTGGAGAAAACTCAGTAGCAGAAGCCAGTAAGCTAAGAAGGGAATATAAGAGAGGGAGGGGAGGAGAGGACTTAAGGTGATGGTATATGTATGTAAGTAGAAGAACAGATTACTGGGGATGGAAAGACTTAAGTGAGGTCAGGGGAAGAGATTGAGTAAAGGTAGGATAGGGGGGAGGGTTAATCAAAATTTAAGAGGGTATGAATAAGTCATATGGAAACCTACTTTATTGGACAATGGTACATCAAGAAGCCATAGATTGTTATGAAAAATTTTTTTTTCAGTGCCAGGGATGGGATACCTTCCAGTGAGTTCTTAGCCAAAGAGGTCCCTGATACCCCCCAAAACATTACAAGCCATTGCCAAGGCTCTTGGTTTCCCACCAGGAATAGATGATAAGACCCTATTGCTACATTATTCACATACTTGGGCTGCAAGGTCACTGAGAAATCCTGCGGGAACTGAGCTGATAACCTCCTCTGTGTAGATCAGCTGAAAGAAAGCTAGAAAAGGCTACACTGCATGCAGTTCTACGGAAGAGAGAAATCACCAGTAGGGATAAACAACAGTGGACACAGCAAGCCTTAAGTTTGGCCAGCTAGGCCAAATGAGCCAATGAGTGCAATAGTGGTATGTCTGTTATAGGGGAAACCAACCACTCTTTAATTGTACTGGAGGCCCACTCTATGGGAGGGAATACATGCCTGGTACTGCTAAGTGCATATGTTATACTCACCAAACTTCCCAGTAAGCACTTTTCTTAATGTTCATACCCAGATATTAGTGCTACTCTCACTTTTGGTTAAAGAAGCTTCTCTTTTCAGACGGCCATGACCTCTGGGATGACTCAGAAGGCATCATTGCAGAAGAAGTAGCAGAAATTATGTAAGAGCCAAAGGAAGGGTAGGACTCCTTACAGTATACTCTTCCGGACACAAAATGGCCTGGATGTTCATGACCTCACAGTGCTTGGCACTACCTACACAAGACCATCATAATAGGAGGAAAAGATGATAACAACAAAATAAAAGAGAAACTGATTGAGACAGGAGGGGATATGATGGACAGTGGAGTTATGAAGGGAAAAGTGTTTGTGGAGGGGTGTGGTGGTTTGAGTCAGGTGTCTCCCATAAACTTAGGTGTTCTGTATGCTAGGTCCCCAGCTGATGGATATTTGGGAATTAATGCCTCCTGGAGGGAGTGTATTGTTGGGGGCGGGCTTATGGGCTTTATAGCCAGTTTCCCCATGCCAGTTTTTGGCACACCCTCCTGTTGCTGTGGTCCACCTTATGTTGGCCAGGGGGTGATGTCCACCCTCTGCTCATGCCATTGTTTCCCCCTGCCATCGTGAAGCTTCCCCTCGAGCCTGTAAGCCAAAATAAACCTCTTTTTCCCAGAAGCTACTGTTGGTTGGGTGATTTCTACCAGCAATGTGAACTGGACTGCAACAAGGGGGAATTATGGTTTCTTGTTTACAATTTTGGAAGTTATCAATAATAAAAAATAAAATAATAGAAAAAGAAAAGAAGACAAAGGGATTTGCTTTGCATATGTGTGTCTTTGTATGTGTGAGTGCACATGTGCGTGCATGTGCACATGTCTGTATATGTGTGTAAAGGGCAGAGGTTGACATCAGTTGTCTTCATCAATCACTTATTTACTGAAGCAGGGTCTCTCAATGAAGTCAGAGCTCATGGATTCAGCTAGACTAGGTGGATGGCTTACTCCAGGGGCCTGTCTGCCTCAGCCTTCTGAGCACTAGGGTTAGAGCTTCACAACAGGATCAGCATGCTATGTGTGGGTGCTGAGGGCCCAGATTTGGGCTCTCATAGTTGGGCAGCAACTGAGCCATCACTCCAGCCCCAAACAAAGGGCTTTTAAGGAGGAAATCATGAGCTCAATGTCAAAATAAGGAAGTTTGGGCTGGAGAGATGGCTTAGCAGTTAAGCGCTTGCCTGTGAAACCTAAGGAGCCCAGTTCAAGGCTCGACTCCCCAGGACCCACATTAGCCAGATGTACAAGGGGGCGCACGTGTCTGGAGTTTGTTTGTAGTGACTGGAGGCCCTGGTGCACCCATTCTCTCTCTCTCTATCTCTGCCTCTTTCTCTCTCTGTGTCACTCTCAAGTAAATAAATAAAAATGAACAAAAAAATTAAAAATAAGGAAGTTTGAAACGCTGAAAAAATTCTACTAGCTTCATTGGAGCTATTGTTCCACACTTAATGCAATCGTAAAAGACAGAAAAAAAGAGGGACAGGTAAAGAGAACCTAGGCAAATGACAAGCAAAAGCAGGAAGGGGCAGCATTTGCATCAGGGCATTGAGGCTAGAAGCACCAACACTATGCAAGGCTTCCTTAATGCAGCGACAACAAGCACAGGTGACAACTGACATAGACATGAAAGAGTTTAGCAGCTAATTGTAACAGTCTGTCACCCCAGCCCCCAGGAAGCTGAAGTAGGAGGATTGCTGCACTTTCAAGGCCAGTCTGGACTACTTAGTGGAGTTTCAGGGTCAGCCAAGGTTACTGAGTGAGGCCCCATCTCAAAAACAAAACAAAACAAAACAAAACAAAACAAAACAAAACAAAACAAAACAAAAACAAAAACAAAAACAAAATAAATAAACAGGGCTAGAGAGATGGCTTAGCAGTTATGTCACTTGTCTGTGAAACCTAAGGACCCAGGTTCAATTCCTCAGGACCCATGTAAGCCAGATGCACAAGGTGATGCATGCATTTGGAGTTTTTTTGCAATAGCTAGAGGACCTGTTGTGCCTATTCTGTATCTGCCTCTCTCTCTCTTTCACACACACACGCAAATAAATATAGATATTAAAAAACAAATAAGCAAACAAAGGCATGGGGAACTTTATGAATACAGAAATATCCTGAAATGCTCAAACTACCTTCCTCATAATTAACCAGAATTAATAGTCAAAAAGCCACTCAGGCTAACAAAGTACACATTTCACTGGTCACAATTTACATTAGCTGGGCTGGAGAGATGACCCTGGTGTGCCTATGGTTCCTCTCTCTCTCTCTCTCAATCTCTGTGACTCTGTCAAAAATAAAATAAAATAATTTTTAAAAATTACATTAACTGGGGCTGGAGAGATGGCTTAGCGGTTAAGCGCTTGCCTGTGAAGCCTAAGGACCCTGGTTCGAGGCTCGATTCTCCAGGTCCCACGTTAGCCAGATGCACAAGGGGGCGCACGCGTCTGGAGTTCGTTTGCAGTGGCTGGAGGCCCTGGCGCGCCCATTCTCTCTCTCTCTATGTGCCTCTTTCTCTCTCTCTCTCTCTGTCGCTCTCAAATAAATAAAAATAAACAAAAAATTAAAAAAAAATTACATTAACTGAATATCCAAATGATTCAATGTAGTATGTATAAGGATTTCTTACAGTCCACAAATAAAGAATAGATTTTTTAAATATATATTTTACTTATTTATTTGAGAGCAAGAAAGAAGGAAAGAGAGAGGGAGAATGGGTGTGCCAGCGCCTCCAGCCACTGCAGACGAGCTCCAGATGCATGTGCCCTCTTGTGCATCTGGCTAATGTGTATCCTTGAGAGTCAAACCAGGATCCTTTGTAGACAAATGCCTTAACTGCTAAGCCATCCCTCCAGGCCAAGAATGAATGAAAAAAAAAAAAAATATATATATATATATATATATATATATCTGCATGTATGTATATTGGAAGTAGTGTCTCGCTCTAGCCCTGGCTGACATGGAATTCACTATATAGTCTCAGGCTGGCCTTGAAATCACAGGGATCCTCCTACCTTGGCCATCCAAATGCTGGGATTAAACGTGTGTGCCACCATACCTGGATAAAGAATAGATGTTTGCATGTGAAGATGGAAAGCTAATTGGATTCTATGATACACCACTGTAATCCCAGTACACTAGAGACTGTAATTGAGGGTTGCAAGTTGGAGGCTATCCTGGGCTACTTAGTTAGGTTAGGGCCAGCCTATACATTAAGAGCCTGTCATAAAATAATA
This sequence comes from Jaculus jaculus, assembly GCF_020740685.1. NCBI lineage: Eukaryota > Metazoa > Chordata > Mammalia > Rodentia > Dipodidae > Jaculus > Jaculus jaculus. The sequence continues at coordinate 115,606,214 of NC_059103.1, read as the reverse complement.
AATATACAAGTAAATAAATGAATACTTGCATTCATATTTTGTTTCCTGCAAAAGCCTTAACAATAAAAACAGCAGACTTGCCATGCATGGTAGTGCATGTTTTTTTTTTTTTTTTGGTTATAAATTTTGTGGTTGTTTTTATTTATTTACAAGCACAGAGAGAAAGACAGAGAGGGAGAGAAACACACACACACACACACACACACACACACGCACACACACACACAATGTGTACACCAAGGTTTATTGCCACTGCTAACTCCTGATGCATGTGTACTTTATATTTTTTTTGTTTATTTTTATTGATTTATTTGAGAGCAACAGAGAGAGAGAGAGAGAGAGAGAGAGAGAGAGAGGGCACACCAGGGCTTCCAGCCACTGCAAACGAACTCCAGACACATGCGCCCCCTTGTGCATTTGGCTAACGTGGGTCCTGAGTAATAGAGCCTTGAACCAGGGTCCTTAGGCTTCATAGGCAAGCACTTAACCACTGAGCCATCTCTCCAGCCTAGCATGTCTACTTTATGCATGTCTACTTTATGTGGGTACTGGGGAATCAAACCCAGGCTGTCAGGCTTTGCAAGCAAGCACCTTAACTGCTGACCCAGCTCTCCAGCCCCAGTGCATGCCTATAATCCTAGCACTTGGGAGCCAGAGGTAGGAAGATGACCATAAGTTTGAGGCCAGCCTGTAATTACAGAGTGAGTTCCAAGTCAGCCTGGGATAGACCCTACCTTCGGCAAAAAATAAAAACAGACTTTGATGGTCACAAGCTGAGGAATTATAGATTCATGACCTAAAAATAACCTTAGAAACTTTAGTGTCAAAATTAAAGAACATGCTGACAAAAAGCTGAAAGAAGCCATTCTACATGCAGTTCAATGGGAGAAAGAGATATCACCAGTGAAGATTCTCAACAGTGGATACTGCAAGCCTTATATTTGGTCGGCCAGGTCAAATGAGCCAACAGGTGCAATAGTGGAACGTCTGTCATGGTGGAAACCAACTGCTCTCTAATTGGACTGGAGGCCCGCTCCATAGGAGGGAATACATCCCTGATATTGAAAAGATAAAACAGGGGTAGTCATGAGCCCTAGGGGTGTAATGTCTGCTGCTATCTGACTAAATGTATATACTATGTTTATCAAACTGTCCAGTAAGCACTTCTCTTAATATTTATACCCTTATATTAATGTTACTCTCACTTTTGGTAGAGCATCTTCTCTTTTCAGATGGCAGTGACCTTGGAATGACTCAGAAGGTATCATGATGCTGGAAAGAAGTGACTGGAGTACTGAGTAACATCTCGATCACACCTTCCAAGGCTCAGGGTCCAATGCAGAAGAGGTGGCAGAAAGTATGTAAGAGCCAAAGGAAGGGTAGGACTCCTTACAACATGCTCCCCCCAGACATAAAATGGTCTGGATATCCATGACCTCACAGTACCTGACACTACCTACACAAGACCATATAAGAGGAGGAAAAGATCATGACATCAAAATAAAAGAAAGACTGATTGAGATGTGGAGGGGATAGGATGGAGAGTGGAATTTTAAAGGGGAAAGTCTGGGGAGGGAGGGTATTACCATGGGATATCTTTTTGATAAATTTTTTTTTAATAGTGAATCTTTTTTTTTAATTTATAGATTTGTATATTATATAAATTCAACAGATAAACAATGATATAATAATTACAGGCATTGTAAAGATTTTAGACTTTTTTTAAAAAGTAAATGCTTGCTTAGAAATAAAATGCTACTTTTCAAAATACAGAATTGGATTCCAATAAAACAATTTAATAAAATAAGGCACAAATGTTTAATAAGGCAAAATTCACAGGAGGCTACATACGGTTTAATATAAGGTCACTTTTTTTATGTCCTGAGGGAGAGGGAAAGAAGCTAAAATAGCTTAAACTTGACACTCACGTCTTCTAGAACCAGTCTGCAATATGCTGCACAGCTCCAGTTTTACTTAGACTAACGCCAAAACTCTGTGATCTGAGGTACAATCTACAATGCATTTTAAAAATATGGTTCTTTTAGAAGGTGTTGCAGTCCGGTTCGCATTGCTGGTAGAAATCACCCAACCAAGAGCAGCTTCTGGGAAAAAGAGGTTTATTTTGGCTCACAGGCTTGAGGGGAAGCTTCACGATGGCAGGGAAAAACGATGGCATGAGCAGAGGGTGGACATCACCCCCTGGCAAACATAAGATGGACCACAGCAACAGAAGGGTGTGCCAAACACTGGTATGGGGAAACTGGCTATAAAGCCCTTAAGCCCGCCCCCAACAATACACTCCCTCCAGGAGGCATTAATTCCCAAATATCCATCAGCTGGGAACCTAGCATTCAGAACACCTAAGTTTATGGGGGACACCTGTATCAAACCACCACAGAAGGTTCTCCCATATTTTTGTTTTTCATGAATATAACATGTGCTCAGAATATAACACCTCAACCCAAGTCTCAACATGACTTGTAAAGTGACTGCTTAGGTTAATATTATCTCTCACAAATCAGTGTTTGACAGTCTGCACAGCTCCAGTTTTACTTAGACTAACGCCAAAACTCTGTGATCTGAGGTACAATCTACAATGCATTTTAAAAATAGTTTAATATATACTTGACTGAATGCATTCTCTTACACAATTGATGAGCCTGACATGCTAGGTAAAAGTTTAGCAGCACCCACATGATGATTACCTTGTGAATATTGGTAACATTTGTTAGTGAATTTTAAAAAATTTATTTCTTAGCAGATATGCACCAAAAACACAAAGAGAATGGAGGCATTTGCACATGATGATACTGGAGATTCTCCATTCGATCTGTTCTATACTATAAAGACCAGTGATGAGACACACATTAGACTTCAACGTGATAGTACCTTCCTATGGTGCGATAACTAAGAAACAGGTTAGGAATTGCTGTTATCCTTTGGTGGAAAACACACATTTTAAAGATACATATTTTAAGAAAATATGCCTTTTCACTGGTTTTATTTCCAGGAACCTTGATTCTTATGGCTTTGACCTCCTGTGTATCATTACGTGTGATTAAGGTTCCCCTCCCCCGCTGCAGAAGCCCTACACTCACACAACAGGCCTTGTTTAGACAAAGGAAATCTCCTCATTGTCCAATGTAAAAGAACACAAGGCCATCACAATCAACTGACTGAGTGATAAAGTCCCCCAAGTTTTGGATCTAGAATGGAGGACTTAAAGCACATACTTTCTGACCACAAATGGCATTGCAAATATAAAATGATCACAACTATGATGCAAAGATAAAATTGCACATTATTAAATTCATTCTTATATATGGCTGAAAGCTTACTGTAGAAGACGCTGAGGGTTACGTTCTTTTCTATGCAGAAGGAATGAGAACTATGCACTACTATCCGTCACGCTGGCTAAAAAAATGACACACTGGCCCAGCACAACTTAAAAGCCCATCATATTAGGCTACATAGTAATAACTGACATGATTAAATGTCGACTTTTGCATGATCGCTTAGGTACCGATTAGGTACTTTTAATTAAATGCAGCTAAATACTTTTATATGCATACTACAACTGGTAAGTTTTGTCTACAAGCAATCCTATGTAGAGTAGCTGTTCCTTTTCTACATGTAAATGGCTACTGCTAAATACTTTAAAAGGTCAAACTTATTTTCATTGTTTACTTAGTGTAGGTAAACATTAACCAAGGCTACCTGCTACACTACCAACTCCAGGGGAGTAAGGTACCACCGCCTCCCTGCTTTGGGAAGAGTAAGACCGGCTGTTAAGGAAATCCTGTAACTTGCTGTCTTTCCATTACGAAGGGATGTGGACAGCCTCCAAGCAGCAGAAATCGCATCAGTTTAGTTATAAAGGCTTTTAGATGGTAATCATTAGTGTATTTAGTAAATTGTAAAAATACTGCACTATTACCTAAAGAGCTTTCATGGCTTGGGGGATATCAGTGACAACTCCTTCCTCTCTCTAATGCTTTTTTTTTTTTTTTTGGTTTTTTTGAGGTAGGGTCTCACTCTGGTCCAGGCTGACCTGGAATTAACTCTGTAGTCTCAGGGTAGCCTTGAACTCACGGCGATCCTCCTACCTCTGCCTCCCGAGTGCTGGGATTAAAGGCGTGCACCACCACGCCCGGCTTCTAATGCTTTTAAAGGTTTCTTTCTTGTAATATTCCAATAAGCCCCTCTTCCTTCACCTTTGTGTCAACTTGACACTCACGTCTTCTAGAACCAGTCTGCAATATGCTGCGCAGCTCCAGTTTTACTTAGACTAACGCCAAAACTCTGTGATCTGAGGTACAATCTACAATGCATTTTAAAAATTGGCACCTTAACTTTAAAATTTTAGAAGAGACCCCTTTGGCACAAAGTAAGGGATGGAGCTAGGCAAGGTGGTATACACCTGTGATTCCGGCGGTGGGAGGCTGAGATGGGAAGATAATGAGGTCAAGGCCAGGCTGGGCTATATAGCCAGCCCCTGTCCCAAAAACAGAATAAAACAAAACCAGAAAAAATACAAAACATGAACAGCCACTTTTGCCTGTACCCCCCTTGTTCAATAGAGATCACCAAGAACCATGATCAGCTGGTCTTACATCAGTTCCTGGTGCTAAGGATCAATACTGTATTAGCTAATCTTATTTCCTAAAGTCACATGGCTAGCTCTCTGGCTCACTTTGGGTTGCTATGTTTATCAAACTGCCCAGTAAGCACTTCTCTTAATATTTATACCCTTATATTAATGTTACTCTCACTTTTGGTAGAGCATCTTCTCTTTTCAGTTGGCAGTGACCTTGGAATGACTCAGAAGATATCATGATGCTGGAAAGAAGTGACTGGAGTACTGAGTAACATCTCGATCACACCTTCCAAGGCTCAGGGTCTAATGCAGAAGAGGTGGCAGAAAGTATGTAAGAGCCAAAGGAAGGGTAGGACTCCTTACAACATGCTCCCCCCAGACATAAAATGGTCTGGATATCCATGACCTCACAGTACCTGACACTACCTACACAAGACCATATAAGAGGAGGAAAAGATCATGACATCAAAATAAAAGAGAGACTGATTGAGATGGGGAGGGAATAGGATGGAGAGTGGAATTTTAAAGGGGAAAGTCTGGGGAGGGAGGGTATTACCATGGGATATCTTTTTGATAATTTTTTTTAAATAGTGAATCTTTTTTTTTTAAATTTTTTTAAAATTTATTTGAGAGAGAAAGAAAGGGACAGATAGAGAGAGGGAGAGAGAATGGGTGCGCCAGGGCCTCCAGCCACTGCAAACGAACTCCAGACGCATGTGCCCCCTTGTGCATCTGGCTAACATGGGTCCTGGGGAGTCGGGCTTCGAACCGGGGTCCTTAGGCTTCACAGGCAAGTGCTTAACTGCTAAGCCATCTCTCCAGCCCTTTTTTTCTAAATTTTTATTAACATTTTCCATGATTATAAAAAATATCCCATTGTAGTACCCTCCCTCCCTCCCCTTTTCCCCTTTGAAATTTCATTGTCCATCATATCCCCTCCCCATCTCAATCTTTCTACTTACATATGTACAATACCAACCTATTAAGTACCCTCCTCCTTCCTTTCTCTTCCCTTTATATCTCCTTTTAAACTTACTGGCTTCTGCTACTGAGTTTTTTCCTTCTCACACAGAAGACCGATCATCTGCAGATAGGATCCACATAAGAGGGAGAACATGTGGCGCTTGGCTTTCTGGGCCTGGGTTACCTCACTTAGTATAATCCTTCCCAGATCCATCCATTTTTCTGCAAATTTCACAACTTCATTTTTCTTTACCACTGAGTAGAACTCCATTGTATAAATGTGCCACATCTTCATTATCCACTCATCAGTTGCGGGACATCTAGGCTGGTTCCATTTCCAAGCTATTATGAATCGAGCATCAATAAACATGGTTAAACACATACTTCTAAGAAAATGAGATGAGTCCTTTGGATGTATGCCTAGGAGTGCTATAGCTGGGTCACATGTTAGATCAATCTTTAGCTGTTTTAGGAACCTTCACACTGATTTCCACAATGGCTAGACCAGATTGCATTCCCACCAGCAGTGTAGAAGGGTTCCTCTTTTTCCACATCCCTGCCAACATTTATGATCATTTGTTTTCATGATGGTGGCCAATCTGACAGGAGTGAGATGGAATCTCAATGTAGTTTTAATTTGCATTTCCCTGATGACTAGTGACGTAGAACATTTTTTTAGATGCTTATATGCCATTCATATTTCTTCCTTTGAGAATGCTCTATTTAGCTCCATAGCCCACTTTTTGAATGGCTTGTTTAATTCCTTATTATTTAACTTTTTGAGTTCTTTGTATATCCTAGATATTAATCCTCTATCAGATATATAGCTGGCGAAGATTTTTTTCCCATTCTGTAGGTTGCCTCTTTGCTTTTTTCACTGTGTCCTTTGCAGTGCAAAATCTTTGTAATTTCATGAGGTCCCAGTGATTAATCTGTGGTTTTACTGCCTGAGCAATTGGGGTAGTATTCAGAAAGTCTTTGCCAAGACCAATATGTTGAAGGGTTTCCCCTACTTTTTCCTCTAACAGTTTCAGAGTTTCAGGTCTGATGTTAAGGTCTTTAATCCATTTGGACTTAATTCTTGTGCATGGCGAGAGAGAAGAATCTATTTTCATCCTTCTACAGATATATATCCAGTTTTCAAAACACCGTTTGCTGAAGAGTCTGTCTCTTCTCCAATGAGTATTTTTGGCATTTTTATCGAATATTAGGTGGCTATAGCTACTTAGGCTTACATCTGGGTCCTCTATTCTGTTCCACTGATCTACATGTCTGTTTTTGTGCCAGTACCATGCTCTTTTTGTTACTATGGCTCTGTAGTACAGGTTAAAGTCAGGTATGGTGATACCACCAGCCTTATTTTTGTTGCTCAGTATTACTTTAGATATTCGAGGTTTTTTGTGATTCCAAATGAATTTTTGGATTGTTTTTTCTATTTCCACGAAGAAAACCTTTGGAATTTTGATAGGGATTGCATTAAATGTGTAGATTGCTTTAGGTAAGATTGCCATTTTCACAATATTGATTCTTCCAATCCAGGAACAAGGGATGTTTCTCCACTTTCTAGTGTCTTCTGTAATTTCTCGCATGAGTGTTTTAAAGTTCTCATTGTAGAGATTCTTTACTTCCTTGGTTAGGTTTATTCCAAGGTACTTTATTTTTTTTTTGATGCAATTGTGAATGGGAGTGATTCTAAGGTCACAGATAACACCAAACACTGTGGTGGTGGGTGACTTTAACACCCCACTCTCATCAATTGACAGGAAAAAATAAACAGAGAGGCATCTGGACTAAATGAGGTCATAGAAGGAATGGACCTAACGGATATACACAGGACATTTCATCCAAATACTGAAGAATATACATTCTTTTCAGCAGCACATGGAACATTCTCTAAAATAGACCACATATTAGGACACAAAGCAAATCTTAACAAATTCAGGAAAATTGAAATAATTCCTTGCATTCTATCTGACCACAATGGAATTAAACTACAAATCAGTAGCAAGAAAGGCTATAGAGCATACACAAAATCATGGAAACTAAACAATACACTACTAAAGGATGAATGGGTCAATGAAGAAATCAAGAAGGAAATCAAAACATTTATAGAGTCAAATGATAATGAGAACACAACATATCAAAATCTCTGGGCCACAATGAAGGCAGTTCTAAGAGGTAAATTTATAGCCTTAAGTGCCTATATTAAGAAATTAGAAAGGTCGCAAGTAAACGACCTAATGCTTCACCTTAAAGCCTTGGAAAAAGAAGAACAAGTTAAACCAAAAAGCAGTAGACGGGAAGAAATAATAAAGATTAGGGCAGAAATTAATGAAATAGAAAAAAAAAAAAAAACAATCCAAAGAATTAACGAAACAAAGAGTTGGTTTGTTGAAAAGATAAAGAAGATTGATTATCCCTTAGCAAATCTGACCAAAAGAAAGAGAGAAGAGACACAAATTGATAAAATCAGAGATGAACAAGATAACATCACAACAGATTCCAGAGAAATTCAAAAAATCATAGGGACATACTATAAAAGCATATACTCCACAAAGTATGAAAACCTGAAAGAAATGGATGATTTCCTTGATTTATATGACCTACCTAAATTAAATCAAAACGAGATTAATCACTTAAATAGACCTATACCAAACATGGAGATCCGAATTATCAATAATCTCCCAACTAAAAAAAGCCCAGGCCCGGATGGATTCACTGCTGAATTTTACCAGACTTTTAAGGAAGAACTGACACCATTGCTTCTTAAGCTTTTCCAGGAAATAGAAAAAGAAGGAATTCTACCAAACTCCTTCTATGAGGCCAGCATCACCCTGATACCAAAACCAGGCAAAGATAGAACAAAAAAAGAAAATTACAGACCAATCTCCCTCATGAACATAGATGCAAAAATTCTCAACAAAATATTGGCAAACAGAATACAAGAGTATATCAGAAAGATCATTCACCCTGACCAAGTAGGCTTTATCCCAGAGATCCAGGGATGGTTCAACATACGCAAATCTATAAATGTAATACATTACATAAACGGGCTGAAGGACAAAAATCGCATGATCATCTCATTAGATGCAGAGAAAGCATTCAACAAAATCCAACATCCCTTCATGATAAAAGTCCTACCGAGACTGGGAATACAAGGAACATATCTCAATACAATAAAGGCTATTTATGACAAGCCTACAGCCAACATATTACTAAATGGGGAAAAACTGGAAACTTTTCCACTAAAATCAGGAACAAGACAAGGGTTCCACTGTCCCCACTTTTATTTAATATAGTTTTAGAAGTCTAGGCCATAGCAATAAGGCAAGAGACACACATGAAAGGGATACAAATTGGAAAGAAGAGATCAAGTTATCATTATTTGCAGATGACATGATTCTATACATAAAGGACCCTAAAGACTCTACTAGCAAACTGTTATAGCTGATCAAAACCTACAGCAATGTAGCAGGATACAAAATAAATACACAGAGAATTTCTATTTAGCTCCATAGTCTCTCTCTCTCTCTCTCTTTTTTTTTTTTTTTTTGGTTTTTCGAGGTAGGGTCTCACTCTGGTCCAGGGTGACCTGGAATTAACTCTGTCATCTCAGGGTGGCCTTGAACTCATGGCAATCCTCCTACCTCTGCCTCCCGAGTGCTGGGATTAAAGGAATGCACCACCATGCCCGGCTCATAGCCCATTTTTTTTTTAGCCCATTTTTTGATTGGCTTGTTTGATTCCTTATTAGTTAACTTTTTAAGTTCTTTGTATATCCTAGATATTAATCCTCTGTCAGATATATAGCTGGCGAAGATTTTTTCCCATTCTGTAGGTTGCCTCTTCGCTTTATTCACAGTGTCCTTTGCAGTGCAAAATCTTTGTAATTTCATGAGGTCTACCATGGGATATTTTTTATTATCATGGAAGATGTTAATAAAATATGAGGAAAAAAAATTAAAGAACATGCAGGGTATGGTGGCACATGCCTTTAATCCTAGCACTGGGAAGGCAGAGGTAGGAGGATCACCATGAGTTTGATGCCACCCTGAGACTACATAGTGAATTCCTGGTCAGCCTGAGCTAAAGTGAGACCCTGCTTCAAAAAACAAAAACAAACAAACAAACAAACAAATAAAAATTACAGAACAAACTAAATTTCTATAAATCATAAATTTAAAGGACAAAAAGAAACTTCACGATCTAAAAACCAATGAAGAGAAAACCACTTTTTTTGTTTGTTTCTTTGTTTCTTGAAGTAGGATCTCACTGTAGCCCAGGCTGGTCTGAAATTCATTCTGTATTCTCATGGTGGCCTCAAACTCACAGTGATCCTCCTACATCTGCCTCCCGAATGCTAGGATTAAAGGTGTGCACCTCCATGCCTGGCCAACCACTTCCTATTTACTCTAACAGGGCCCTAAAAGGAACATTAGAGCCTTAAATGCCCTCACCATTTAAAAACCAAAGGATCACTCAAAAGCTTGGAAACGAAACTAGGAAGCTGGAATTAATGATAGTAAAAGGGGCAATTAATGAAACAGAAAAGCAGAAAAAGAAAGGGTAAAGATAAGTAGAACAAATGTGCTGACCATAACCTCAAAGGTTTATTGACTAGATCAATAAAATAAAAAGAACCATAAGTATATGGGAAATTTAAAAATTCAAGACACTTATGTGGTGAATATAAAAAGCTAAAAGAAATGTTTGCTTTCCTGGTAAAATACAGACGATTAAAATTGGACCTAGAAAGAGAAAAAGCATGAACCAGTTACTGCAGGAGGAACAGAAGGGGGTTAACTGTTGAAAAGAAGCTAGGGCAAGAGCTGGGCGTGGCACACACCTTTAATCCCAGCACTCAGGAGGCAAAGGTACGAAGATCATCGTGAGCTCAAGGCCACCCTGAGACCCAGGTCTGCCTGAATTCCAGGTCTGCCTGAGCTAGAGTAAAACCTTACCTCGAAAAAGCAAAACCCAAACCAAAACAAAACAAAAAAGAAACTAGGCAAGACAGCATCATTTACCCTGAAAGAGATGGTGAGCCCAGCATGAATTTAGTGAAACCCTTGCTCCTCAAAGCATCACAGCTGGGCAGAAGCAGCCTCAGTACCTGGGGCTACTGGAAATGAAAATAGATCTACCATATGACCTGACCGAGCTATACCACTCCTGGACATTTTCCAGAAGGGCTTCAAGTCTATATATCACAGAGACACTTGTACATCAATGCTTACTACAGCCATTACAGATTTACACACATTTCGGTGGTGATTTCATTCACACTTGTCCCATGTCACTCCTCTCTCATATGTGCTTATTTGCCATCATGTCGTTTCCAACACACCTGTGGATGTCCTTGGGTGGCCAAGGACGGATGGCCACAGCCTCCATTGTGAACGGACCGTTTTCAGAGAGCTTGTCCACGCTTTGAGAATGGAAAGCAACAAGAAATGTGACACACCCTGATTAACCGTACTTCGAAGGTCACTGTTTAAAACCTGTTTAAACATGACAAGTGGCAAAGCCATTGGATAGAAATATTCTTTGGGGCTTGAAAGAGGGTAAATGTAAATATTTAAAACCTATCCTCTTTCCAAAATCCGTGAACTCTACATAACCTTGCTCCCTGAAGCAGGCAAAGAAAAGGCTGGGAGTCAGTCCAGGAGAGTAATCTGAACTCGGCCATGAAACTGCAGCAGTGGAGAAACCAGGTGTGTAGTCTCCTACATGGGAGTGGTCATTGCCAGAGCAGTGTGGAACCTATAGTGCTGCGGGCCTTTGTTCCCAGCCCACACACTGCAGCCAATTTCAGCTCAATCACTTTGATGTGCTTCTGGAGAGAGAAAAAGGGTTAATTGGGGTGTAGGCATTTTGGGTAAATATGTAATAATGTCCATGCAATATTTGTTCCATTTTTCTAAACTCAGTCTTCAATTTTGTTATAGAAATATTTGAAAGGCATTTGTTCCCCCACCTTCTACCACACCCAAGGTGGGGTCTCATTGTAGCCCAGGTTGACCTAAAATTCACTATGTAGTCCCAGGCTGGCCTCAAACTCATGGTGATCCAACGATCTCTGCCTCTGAAGTACTGAAATTAGGGGCATGCGCCTCCATACCTGGCTTGAAAAGTTTTGTTTTGTTTGTTTTTCCAATTGATCTGTTTATTTCTGTAAGAATTCTGGAAGTAATAAAGCTGCTGCCAAGTTTTCTGTGCCATCTGTCAAAACAAATAAACGGGGGGGGGGGAGGGTATTACCATGGGATTTTTTTTTATAATCATGGAGGTTGTTAATAAAAAAAAAATTTTTTTTACAACAAAAAAAACCAAATAAACAAACAAACTGGGCTGGAGAGATGACTTAGTGGTTAAGGTGCTTAAGGATCCAGGTTCAATTCCCCAGTACCCACATAAGCCAGATGCGTGAGGTAGTACATGTATCTGGAGTCTGTTTGCAGGCTAGAGGCTTTGGCATGCCCATTTTCTCTATCTGCCCCCTACCCCCACTAAATAAATAAAACGTTAAAAAAATAAAGAGCATCTTTATCACAGACTGGCTTTGACCTTCAGTGTGTGGTAGAACTTCAATGGTTACATGTAAAAACTGTGTGGTAACATGTCTACAATGCAAATTTTACCTCTTAGACATTGTAGGTGAAAAGTTTAGTAATGTCAGTTATGTTCATGTAGTTGTATATGATCTTCAGAACTTCCCATCTTGCAAAACTGAAATCTATACCCATTAAGCAATAGAACCCTATTTCCTTCTCTCAGCCCCCAGCAGCCACTGTGGTGGGGAAACGTTTTTTCTTAGTTTTGTTTTTATGTTGTTTTTATTTTTCTGATAGTGTTTCATTCTAACCCAGGCTGAACTGGAACTCATTCTGTAGAACCAGGCTGGCCTCCAACTCTAAAGGCATGAGACACCAAGCCCAGCTTTTTTTTTTTTAAAGTGTTTTTTTTTTAAGTATTTTTAAAAATTATTTATTTAAGCTGGGAGTGGTGGCGCATGCCTTTAATCCCTGTACTTGGGAGGCAGAGGTAGGAGGAATGCTGTGAATTCGAGGTCACCCTGAGACTACAATAGTGAATTCCAGGTCAGCCTGGGCTAGTGTGAAATCCTATCTTAGAAGAAAAAAAAAATATTTATTTTGATCTGGAGAAATGGCTTAGCAGTTAAAGTATTTGTCTGCAAAGCCAAAGGATCCCAGTTCGATTCTCCAGGGTGCATAGAAGTCAGATGCACAAGGGGCGCATGGGTCTGGAATTCGTTTGCAGTGGCTGGAGGCCCTGGCGTGCCCATTTTCTCTCTTTCTGCCTTTTCCTCTCTCTCTCAAATAAATAAATAAAATATATTTAAAAAAATTTATTTAGCTGTGCATGGTGGTGCACACCATTAGTCTCAGCACTCAGGAGGCGGATGTAGGTGGGTTGCCATGAGTTTGAGGTCACCCTAAGGCTACATAGTGAATTCCAAGTCAGCTTGAGCTAGAGTGAGACCCTACCTTGAAAAACCAAAACAACAACAACAAAATTATATATATGTTTCTACCTATTCACTTATGAGAGAAAGAGAGAGAGAATGGCCATTTCCCACGAATTCCAGATGCATGTGCCACTGTGTGCACCTGGCTAACATGAGTACTGGGGAAATGAACTTAGGTCATTAGGTTTTGCAGGCAGGCACCTTAACCACTAAGCCATCTCTTCAGCCCTTTAAAAAAAATATTTTATAGTATTTTATTATTTGGGAGAGAGAGGAAAAAATAGGCAGAGAAAAAGAGAGAGAGAGACAAATGGGCATGCCAGGGCCTCCAGCCACTGCAAACAAACTCAAGGTGCTGGGGAATTGAATTGGGTCTTTAAGCTTTGCGGGCAAGTGCCTTAGCCACTTAACCACTGAGCAATCTCTCCAGCCCCGGGTGGTGATACTTTCCATGGGCCTATTCCTAGATGCTCCACTTTGGTGGGTAACTTCAATATATCTTGGAGAAGGCAGAATCTAGTCACCAATGACCTGTAGAAATTAGGGAGGTCATTTGACTAATCCACAAAAGCAGAGATTTGATCCAGTCATTAACATGAAACAAAAATTCCAAGCTGATTCTGCATGCAGCTCAATGGGAGAGACAGAAATCACCAGTGAAGATACTCAACAGTGGACACTGCAAGCCTTATATTTGGCCAGCCAGGCCAAATGAGCCAATGGGTTCTACAGTGGCACATCTGTCATGGTGGAAACCAACTACCCTCTAATTGGACTGCAGGCCCGCTCCATAGGAGGGAACACATCCCTGATACTGAAAACCTACAACAGGGGTAGTCTTGAGCCCTAGGGGTGTAATGTCTGCTGCTGTCTGGCTAAATGTATAGACTATGCTTATCAAACTGCCCAGTAAGCACTTCTCTTAATGTTCATACCCTTATATTAATGCTACTCTCACTTTTGGTAGAGAATCTTCTCTTTTCAGATGGCAGTGACCTTGGGATGACTCAGAAGACATCATGGTGCTAGAAAGAAGTGACCGGAGTGCTCAGTACTGCAGTATCTCTATCACACCTTCCAAGGCTCAGGGTCTGTTGGGGAAGAGGTGGTGGAAAGAATGTGAGAGCCAAAGGAAGGGTAGGATTCCTTACAACGTGCTCCCCCAGACACAAAATGGCCTGGATATCCATGACCTCACAGTGCCTGACACTACCTGCACAAGACCATCATAAGAGGAGGAAAAGATCATGATGTCAAAATAAAAGAGAGACTGATTGAGATGGGGAGGGGATATGATGGAGAATGGAGTTTCTAAGGGGAAAGTGGGGGAAGGGAGGGAATTACCATGGGATATTTTTTTCTCAATTTTTATTAACATACTCTATGATTATAAAAAATATCCCATGGTAATTCCCTCCCCCACCCACACACTTTTCCCTTTGAAATTTCTTTCTCCATCATATCCCCTCCCCATCTCAATCAGTGTCTCTTTTATTTTGATGTCATGATCTTTTCCTCCTCTTATTATGGTCTTGTGTAGGTAGTGTCAGGTACTGTGAGGTCATGGATACCCAGGCCACTTTATGTCTGGAGGGAGCACAATGTAAAGAGTCCTACCCTTCCTTTGGCTCTTACATTCTTTCCACCACCTCTTCCGCATTAGACCCTGAGCCTTGGGAGGTGTGATTGAAATGTTACTCAGTACTCCAGTCACTTCTTTCCAGCACTATGATACCTTCTGAGTCATCCCAAGGTCACTGCCATCTGAAAAGAGAAGATTCTCTACCCAAAGTGAAAGTAGCATTAACATAAGGGTATAAATATTAAGAGAAGTGCTTACTGGGCAGTTTGATAAGCATAGTATATACATTTATCCAGACATCAGCAGATGTTAGGCCCCTATGGCTCATGACTAGCCCTGTTTTAACTTTTCAGTATCAGGGGTGTATTCCCCCCCCCCACATGGAGCGGGCCTCCAGTCCAATTGGAGGGCAATTGACCATGGGATATTTTTTATAATCATGGAAGTTGTTAATAAAATTTGAAAAAAAAAATCCAGGCTGGATTCATAAACTCCTAAAGCTAGAGTTCAGACACCCAGGGAGCAGCTCATTAGTTTACTGCCTGTGTGGAGGAGTGAGCAGTTCAACAGTACAGGAACATTGAGGTGATCTAGGCCAGGTGGCTGTTCATTTCAGAAATCCAGTACCCAAGGTAACTCGAGCTACAATTTCACATCTTAAACCAGGCTGTAAGACACGTGCCACCAGGTAGCGAGGCAGGATAGAAAGACAGGAAGAATGATGGGGACATGAGGAGGGAATGAAGGACCTGACTCAGAAGCCTCCTTCAAGCCTCTCGCCAGCAGCAAAGCAAGAGTTCCAGTGCTAGGAACCGCTGCTTAAGGCCTCTCTCGTTCCAGCTGGGAGCCCACCGTTGTGTAACCTCACCTCGCTTCTCACCAGAATCATGTTCACAGTGGAAGAACATTGCTGAGCCCTGGGGACAACCCCAGTGGCTTCTGGTTTGACCTTATCAGATTGTAACTCCATCCAAGGCAATTCCAGAGCAGCTTTAACAACCTTTTGAAATGTAACTTGAAAGCCATCAAAATGACATTTATAGCTAATAGTGCTGAGATCACAGATATGACTCTCATTTGAAACACCCCTGTCCTCACTTGAGTCGGCCTCGTTCCTGCTGTGAACCTCTCTCCTTTGAGGAGCTCATCTCAGTATTTGCTTAGGTCTTGCTTTTCCTCAGTGACCCTCTCTCTCTCTCCTCTCTCTCTCTCTCTCTCTCTCTCATAGAGCGGCCCACATATCCACGCTTGGATGTGCTTTCGCTCTCTTCTATTAATTTGCTTGTTTGTTTGTTTGTTTGCATGCCTGGGTGGGCATGCCAGGGCCTCTTGCTGCTACAAACAATGTGCCACTTCTTCTGTGGGTGGCTTGGGAATTGATGCCAGGCTGTCAAGCTTCGCAAGCAAGCAACTATCGCTGCAGAGCTGTCTTCCCAGCCCTGCATCGTCTTCCTGAAATCTCCAACTCTGCTGCATACTGGCTCTTCCTGAAATCCTCTTCTTCAAAGAAGCGGTGACTACTGGGTGTGTCTAAGTCGGGAAGTCCTCGGGATGCCGACAGTGACAGTATGGAGCTGCCTCGGTCCCCTAAGTGCTGACGGTAGTCTAGCAAGAGAAAGGAGACAATTAAATACATGCGCTTTGCCCCCATGTCTGCGGTTTCCTATGGATATCTTTTTCCCCAAATAAACTGATTTTGTATGGCAATGATGTAGATGGTCATATCCTCATTGCTCACTATTCATTTTCCATGGTGCAGTAACAGTAACCCTTCTACCACAGAAGTGAATTTGACTGATGTCCACTCACGTTGGATGTATGCCAAGCATGAACAAGCCCACACTCTCATTGGATCCTTAGAAATGCCTCACAGAGCTGGGCGTGGTAGCACTCTGGAGGTAAAGGTAGGAGGACCACAGTAACTTTGAAACAACCCTGAGCCTGCAGTGGTGCATTCCAGGTCAGCGCAGGCTAGAGTGAGACCCTACCTCAAAAAAACAAAACAAGGGCTGGAGAGATGGTTTAGCGGTTAAGCGCTTGCCTGTGAAGCCTGAGGACCCCGGTTCGAGGCTTGATTCCCCAGGACCCACGTTAGCCAGATGCACAAGGGGGCGCACACGTCTGGAGTTCATTTGCAGTGGCTGGAAGCCCTAGCACGTCCATTCTCTCTCTCTACCTGCCTTTCTTGCTCTGTCTGTTGCTCTCAAATAAATAAATAAAAAATGTACAAAAAAAATTTAAAAAAACAAAAATCCTCAGAGATCATTGCCATCTTCATTTTGCAGACGAGGATATAAAAGAGAGGCCAAGTGACCTTCGCAGAGTCAGAAAGCTGGAAAGAAGCAGAGTCAGGATGGGGCTCAAACATTCTGGGCAAATGTGATACTCCTCTTTACTTCCTCACGTGTTAATCGCATTATTGAGCATTTACTGCACAGAGCCCTTGGGATGCTGCTGTGATGCAAGATAATTGGCCCCTCATGGAGCTGCCACTGTCGTGAGGCAAGACAGACAAATTACACAACAAACATGCCACGTTCTGCAGAGGGATGCTTGTAGCTCACTGCAACCACACCTACGCCAGCACAGGTGGGGGTGATGGGGAAGAAGTTTCTTCTGAAAGCAAATCCTCAGGGCCCTTCCCTTACCTGCTGTTGGCTGCAGCCATACAGGTTCAAGTTTTTGTTCTGTTCTTTGGGAGGGTTTTGTTGGTTATTTCACAGGTGGTTCAACTGAATTAAGAGTAGCAAGTATGATCCCTTCCCAGACCAGCTAAAACTGGTTTTGGTGTTTGATAAAGCCTTTTGAAATACACACCGAAGTTTCTGTCTAAATATAAAAATTAGAATCAACACCTGGAGAGAAGTGATACTTCAATGATTCTGTTGGTACTACTTTTGTGGGAGGCGGGGTGGGGGACAGGATATCTCTATGTAGCTCTGGCTGGCCTGAAACTTGCTGTATAACCAATCTGGCCTCAAATTTGCAGTTGTCCCCAAATTTAAGACAGTCCTCTTGCCTCCATTTCCTGAACATGGAGATCACAGGCATGTGCCGCCGTACCCCCATTCCAGCTCTGGTGACACGTGCTTCTAATCCCAGCACTCAGAGGTTGAGGTGGTAGGGTCACTGTGAGTTTGAGGCCAGCCTGGAGCTACAGAATGAATTCCAGGTCATCCTGGCCTAGAGTCAGACCCTAACCTGGAAAAAACAAAAACAATCAAAGAAAGAAAGAAAGAAAGAAAGAAAGAAAGAAAGAAAGAAAGAAAGAAAGAAAGAAGGAAGGAAGGAAAAGAGGAAGTAGAAGTTTTGTTTATCTTTTGTTTGTTTGTTTGTTTTTTGAGGTAGGGTCTCACTCTAGCCCAGGCTGACCTGGAATTCACTATGGAATCTCAGGGTGGCCTCGAACTCAGGGCAATCCTCCTTCCTCTGCCTCCCAAGTGCTGGGATTAAAGACGTGCACCACCACCTGGCTAGTTTATCTTTTGAAGGAGTAAAGTGCTAGGTGGCATGATGCAAATCTTGAAAAATGGCATTGCCATTGCTCCTTTCCGCTAAATTGACACAATAATGGGAAATACTGACAGGAAAGTGTTAAGAAGGCACAATTGCAGAAGTTAACAAGAATAGGAAGGAACCCACTTCCCCATTCAGACAAAAGGGCAGACTTTGTCAGGCATTGCAATGTATAGCGGCTTCTTAGTTTTGGCTTTTGTTTTTCTAGGTAGGGTCTCATTCTAGCCCAAGATGACCTTGGCACTCACCCTGTAGTCCCAGGCTAGCCTCAAGCTCACAGTGATCCTCTTTCCCTGGTGTCCTGAGTGCTAGGATGAAAGGTGTGTGCCACCACACCAGGCTTAGTTAGCTAGTGATAATTTTACCATTGTCATAGGATGTCATCAGGTGCAGAATCTACAACATGCTTAGGGGATCACTGTGCTGGCCACTTGGTTATAAAGAGCAAAGACCTGTGAGCTGGGCATGGTGGTGCATGCCTTTAATCCCAGCACTTGGAAGGCAGAAGTAGGAGGATTGCTATGAGTTCGAGGCCACCCTGAGACTTCAGAGTGAATTCTAGGTCAGCCTGGACCAGAGTGAGACCCTACCTCAGGGAAAAAAAAAAAAAAAAAAAAGCAAAGACTTCTTGATGCTCTTCTGCAGATTACAGACTAAAATACAAGAACTGTATTTCCTTAACATTCTGGGAACTGTCCTAATCACATATACTCAGTTTCTGGTCAAACCATGGCTCATTGGAGCTCTCTCGTGTCACTATATCTGCCTACAATATTTGCATAATGTAGGTACTTAATGAATAAACATATGAGGGACAGAGGGAATGGAGAGATGGATTAGCCATTAAAGTACTTGCCTATAAAGCCAAAGGACTACCGGGCGTGGTGGCGCATGCCTTTAATCCCAGAACTTGGGAGACATTGGTAGGAGGATCGCCACAAGTTCAAGGCCACCCTGAGATGACATAGTGAATTCCAGGTCAGCCTGAGCCAGAGTGAGACCCTACCTTGAAAACAACAACAACAAAAAAAGCCAAAGGACCCAGGTTAAATTCTCTAGTACCCACATAAGCCAGATGCACAAGGTGGCACAAGCATCTGGAATTGGTTTGGAGTGGCTGGAGGCCCTGGCATGCCCATTCTCAATCTCTCTCTCACTCAAATAGACAAAAAAAAAAAAAAAAAAAAAAAAAAATTATAAGGCCAAAGATGCTAGAAGCATATACTAGATAAAGCAGATGGGTTACCATCCTGTTACTTCAGATTTCTTTCTTTAAAACATAAGGGCAAAGCTGGGTGTGGTGGCACACGCCTTTAATCCCAGCATTTGGGAGGCAGAGGTAGGAGGGTCGCCATGAGTTTGAGGCCACCCTAAGATTGCATAGTGAATTCCAGGTCAGCCTGGACTAGAGCGAGACCCTACCTCAAAAAAAAAATAATAAAAGCATAAGGACAAAAAAAATAAAATAAAATAAAACATAAGGGCAATCTGTAGTAGGTAAAATGGGGACTTGGATGATCACCACTCTTAATTTTTCAAAAGATCAAATAGTCAACTTACTCCTTTCAAGTTCTATTTTTCCATCACTAAAAATACCTATTTTTGGTTGGTTACTAGAAATTTCACGAAAAAAATTCTAAATAGACCATAGTTTCATATTAACTAAGTTAAAATATTTTCATAAAATTTTTTACAAATAGATATCTAGCTATCTTTTAATTTTAACATTGACTTTTCATTTGAATCCAAGGTAGGGTCTCACTCTAGCCCAGGTTGACCTGGAATTCACTATGTAGTCTCAAGGTGGCCTTGAACTCATGGTGATCCTCTAACCTCTGCCTCCTGAGTGCTGGGATTAAAGATGTGTGCCACCAAGCCTGGCTTATTTTATTTTTAAAATATTTTTATCTGTTTATTTGAGAGCAAGAGAGAGGGAACATAGGAGTACCGGGGCCTTTCACTGCTGCAGACAACTCCATATGCATGCGCCACTTTGTGCACCTGGCTTTACATGGGTACAGAGGGATCCAACTGGCTTTGCAATCAAGTGCCTTTAACTGCTGAACCATCTCTCCAGCTCCCTTAGGTGCTTTTCATTAAACAGTGGCAGAATCCATTATTTGTGACAGAGGCTGCCTGGTTCACAAAATCTAAACTATTTACTATCTGGTGTTGGCACCATCCAGCTGTGCCTGGGAGGATGTGACATGAACACACAACATACAAGATATGATTTAAAGGAGAGCTGGGGCTCCTCTATAATGAAGTCCCATCCTGACTTTCCTGGCAGCTTTTATTGAGAGCTTCAGAAAGTAAAAGCTATGGGAGTCTAGGCATAAGACATCAGATCAGATCAGATCAGGACTTGTTGACTTATGTTTATCAGGAAATCTTTTTTTTTTTTTTGTTTTGTTTTCTGAGGTAGGGTCTCACTCTATCTCAGGCTGACCTGACCTGTAACTCACTATGTAGTCTCAGGGTGGCCTCGAACTCTTGGCCATCCTCCTACCTCTGCCTCCTGAGTGCTGAGATTAAAGGAGTACACCACCATGCCCAGCTAGGAAATCTTTTCTTTTAATTTTATCAGGAAATATTTGGAGAAGCTGATGAATTCCTTGTGTCCTAGGAGCTCTACCCAAAGCACACAGTTTTCCATGTCCCCAGGCTTAGCATGTGACAAGATTAACCTGTTGCAAACTAGCTTGATATCCACAATCTGGTTGTATTTAAAAACTACCCATTCTCAAATGTTTCTTTTTCTTTTTCTTTCCTTTCCTTTCCTTTCCTTTCCTTTCCTTTCCTTTCCTTTCCTTTCCTTTCTTTCTTTTCTTTTCTTTCCTTTCCTCTCTCTCTCTCTCTCTCTCTCTCTCTCTCTCTCTCTCTCTCTTTCTTTCTTTCTTTCTTTCTTTCTTTCTTTCTTTCTTCCTTTCTGTCTCTCTCTTTCTTTCCTTTTTTCTTTCTTCGTTCCTTCTTCCTTTCTCTCTCTCTCTCTTTTAAAAAAAATATCTGCAAGCCATGCTGCATGCAGTTCAATGAGAGAGAGAGAAATCACCAGTGAAGATACTCAACAGTGGACACTGCAAGCCTTATATTTGGCCAGCCAGGCCAAATGAGCCAACGGATGCAATAGTGGCACCTCTATTATGGGGGAAGCCAACTGCCCTCTAATTGGACTGGAGGCCCACTCCATGGGAGGGAATACATTCCTGATACTGAAAAATTAAAACAGGGGTAGTCGTGAGCACTAGGGGTGTGATGTCTGCTGGTGTCTGACTAAATATATACACTATGCTCATCAAACTTCCCTTGTAAGCACTTCTTTTTTTTTTAAGCACTCCTCTTAATGTTCATACACATATATTAACATTACTCCTTTCGTTACAGAAGCTTCTCTTTTCAGATGGTAATGTCCATGGGATGACTCAGAAGCATCATGGTGCTGAGAAGAGAGAGAAGAGTGCTCAGCACTGAAATATCTCCATCACAGCTTCCAAGGCTCAGGTTCCATTGTGGAAGAAATGGTGGAAAGAATGTAAGAGCCAAAGGAAGGGTAGGACTCCTTACAACGTGTTCCTCCAGACACAAAATTGCCTGGATATCCATGATCTCCCAGTGCCTGACACTACCTACACAAAACCATCATAATAGGAGGAAAAGATCATGATATCAATATAAAAGAGAGACTGATTGAGAGGGGGAGGCGATATGATGGAGAATGGAGTTTCAAAGGGAAAAGTGGGGGGAGTGAGGGAATTTCCATAAGATATTGTTTATAATAATGAAAGTTATCAATAAAAATAAAAAAACAAAAATAGAGAGAGAGAAAAAAACATATTTTCTTTATTTATTTGCAAGGAGAGAGGGAAGAGGAGACAGAGAATGGGTGTGCCAGGGCCTCCAGCAGCTGCAAAGGAACTCCAGACACATGCACCACCATGTGCATCTGGCTTACATGGGTACTGAGGAATCAAACTTGGGTCCTTAGGCTTCACAGACAAGTATCTTAACTGCTGAACCATCTCTCCAGCCCTCTTTATTATTTTTTTTTTAGGTAGGGGCTCACTGTAGCCCAGGCTGTCCTGGAACTCTCTCTGTAGTCCTAGGCTGGCCTCAAACACACAGTGATCTTCCTACTTCTGCCTCCAAAGGGCTGGAATTAAAGTTTTTTTTTTTTTTTTTTTTGAGGTAGGGTCTCACTCTGGCTCAGGCTGATCTGGAATTCACTATGTAGTCTCAGGGCGGCTTCAAACTCTTGGCAATCCTCCTACCAATGCCTCCCAAGTGCTGGGATTAAAGGCTTGTGCCACCAAGCTCAGCTTCAATTTTTTCTTTATGATTTTTTTTTCCTATTAAGAGCCCTAAAATCGCAATATTTTTTCTTAATATTCTGATAGGAGCCGTCCCGTGGGGAATGAATGGGAGTGGGTCCTGGCACAGGACAAGGCACGCAGTAGGTTGTCACGTGTTGAATGAATGGAGCGTTAGCTACAATAGGACGAGCCTGGTCATTATATCAGGAAGGACCCATTTTGGGGTTGTCTCCTCCACTCTGTCCACACACTGGACGCTGCTTGAGCAAGTTACTGAGCCTTTGTGAGCCTGGGGTCTCTGGTCTAGAGAAAGGCCAGGAGGACATGGCGAGGCTTCCGCGAGCAGCTTCTTGGAAGCTCTGAGAACAGGGGTCTCTTGCCGGGGGCCGTGGCTCGGAGGAAGGGCGAGCTGTGAAAAGGACCGGGGACCCGAGGCCGAGATGGAAGGGCAAGCAAAGTCGTTTCAGTTTCTCCACGTGTGTGCTGGGAAATCAAAACTTAAGTCCCGCCCCCCCTGTGGCCCCAGCACAGCCCCAGGAGGGGCGCATTCATCTGTGGTGACAAATTTCCTCCTGTTCTTGGGGGTAGGGTGGGGGAGCATCCAGGGGAGGGGCTTTCTCTAATGAGGCTTGGCCAGCCCTGGCGCCTGTGTTCACGCTGCAGGGAAGAATGTGCCAGTGCCGGGCCTGCGCATCCCAGATGCCACCCCCTCTCCGCCTCCAGGGCAGCCTGCCTACGCTGCCCGTCCAGCTGCCTCTGACTTGCTGCTGATTCCTCAAGAGCATGTACCACTGGTTTCCACAAGCACAGATCATGTGATCTCAGCCCATTGCTTTATTTCAGTTTTTTTTTATTTTTCAAGATAAGGTATCCCTCAAGCCCAGGCTGACCTGGTACTCACTATGTAGTCTCAGGCTGTCCTCTAACTCACAGCGATTCTCTTAATTTTTTTTCATTTTTATTTATTTATTTGAGAGCGACAGAGAGAAAGAGGAAGAGAGAGAGAGAGAGAGAAACAGAGAGGGAGAATGGGCGCACCAGAGCGTCCAGCCACTGTAAACGAACCCCAGATGCTTGTGTTCCCTTGTGCATCTGGCTAACGTGGGTCCTGGGGAATAGTGTCTCGAACCGGGTCCTTAGGCTTCACAGGCAAGCGCTTAACCGCTAAGCCATCTCTCCAGCGCCATCCTCTTACTTTTGCCTCCTGCCGGTTGCTTTTTGTTCTGCCTCTGCTGGAAGTTGCACCTTGTCTGGTGGCTGGAAAATAAATTCAATCCTTCTTTAATTCAGTTCACCTTCCACTATTTACCTGTGAACTGCGTGACAGGTGTCCCACTGATTGGAAAGTCTAACCATCAGGCTTCTGGTTCTCTGTGAGAAGTTTAGTTGCCATGCGTTCCTTTCCTATGGGCCATTTTAACCTAGCATTTGGTTCTAATGATAATATTTATAGTAATAGTTGGGATACATGTTTACTTAATTACCTAGCATTATGTATGCTGGTTTTGGTGGCAGAGCCAGAACAGGTACACTGGGATTCATTCGTATATGATTTATTTTAGGGATACAATAGGGGAGAAAGTATAAAACCCAACCATTAACAAGCATGATTCTGGGGTTCTGTAATTGTGTAAAATAGAAAGCTATGCATATATGTGAGGTTCAGGCACATTTTCTGTAGTGATAATAATTACCATTTGTTGATGTTATCTAGGCAGAATGTTAATGTTTTACACACAGGATCCCATATAATCCTTGCAAGGGGGTGGTGTGTGCTGTTATCATCTCCATTTTATTGATGGAACAATCAATATTGGTAAAGATGCAGTTATCACCCAAAGACCACATGGCTGGTCAGTGAGGTGAGCTTTGGACCCACATCTGGCTGGAATGGACTCTGCTGATTTGTATCAAAGAAATACAGCTGGGGGGGAGGGTGGGCTGGAGGGATGGCTTAGCAGTTAAGGCATTTGCCTGCAAAGCCAAAGGACCCAGGTTTGATTCCCCAGAACCCACATAAGCCAGATGCACAAGGTGGTGCATGCATCTGGAGTCTGTTTGCAGTGGCTGAAAGCCTGGTGCGCTGATTCTATCTGTGTGCCTCTCTCCCTCTCCCTCTCTCTCTCTGTCTCTGACTTTCTCAAATAAATAAATAAAACTTAAAAAAGTAATAGCTGAGGGAGCCAGGCTTGGTGGTGCACGCCTTTAATCCCAAGCAGAGGCAAGAGGATTGCCATGAGTTGGAGGCCACCCTGAGAATACAGAGTGAATTCCAGGTCAGCCTGCACTACAGTGACACCCTACCTTGAAAAACCAAAGGAAATAAAAAGGCTGGGGGACAGGCTGGACAGATGGCTTAGTGGTTAAGGAGCATGTCTGCAAAGCCTAAGGACCCAGGTTCGATTATCCAGGTCCCACTAAGCCAGATGCACATGGTGGTGCATGCGTCTGGAGTTTGTTTGCAGTGGCTGGAGGCCCTGGTGCTCCCATTCTCTCCTCCACTTCTCTCTCTCTTTCTCTGTCTCTAATAAATAAATAAATAAAAATCTTAAAAATATAGAGTAAAAATAAAAAAGCTGAGGGAGGGCTGGAGAGATGGCTTAGCGGTTAAGGTACTTGCCTGCAAAGCCAAAGAACCCAGGTTTAATTCCCCAGTACCCATGTAAGCCAGATGCACAAGGTGGTCCACACATCTGGAGTTCGTTTGCACTGGCTGGATGCCCTGACATGCCCATTCTCTCTCTTTCTCTCTACCTGCCTTTCCCTCTCCCTCTCTAATAAATAAAATAAAATAAAATATTAAATTTTAAAAAATAGCCGGGGAAAAAATAGCTGGGGAAGCCTTTGGACTCCTCTCAGAATAATGCTCATGATCTGGGGCATTGTTTTTTTTTGGGGTTCTTTGTCTCTCTCTCTCTTTTCTTCTTTCTTTCCTCTTTCTTTTTGTGCAAGAGATCCAACCCAGAGCCTGTACATGCAAAGCATGTATTCTGCATATATATATATATATATATATATATATATATATATATATATATATATATATTCAGCAGTAGAATAATGTGTTTAAATGCAATACACTCCCAAATCTAAGTCCAGGCTTCCTTTAAAGAAGGATGGAAGGGGGCTGGAGAGATGGCTTAGCGGTTAAACGCTTGCCTGTGAAGCCTAAGGACCCCGGTTCAAGGCTCAGTTCCCCAGGTCCCACGTTAGCCAGATGCACAAGGGGGTGCACGTGTCTGGAGTTCGTTGCAGAGGCTGGAAGCCCTGGCGCGCCCATTCTCTCTCTCCCCCTCTATCTGTCTTTCTCTCTATGTCTCAAATAAATAAATAAATAAATAAAAATTAAAAAAAAAAAAGAAGGATGGAAGGGAAGGAGGGAGGGAGGGAGGGAGGAAGAGAGGGAGGAAAGAAAAGGCTATTCTAGGGGCTGGAGAGATGGCTCAGCAGTTAAAGGTGTTTCTTTGTAAAGCCTGCTGGCCCAGGTTCAATTCTCCAGAACCCAAATAAAGCCAGATGCACAAAGTGGCACATATATCTGGAGTTCATTTGCAGTGGCAAGAGGACCTGGGGTGCCTATATCTCCCCTGCCTCCCAACACCCTCTCCCCAGCCTGTTAGCTTCCTACCTCTGGCTTCTACCTTGCTTGATTTGCAAACACAAGTGAAACTTAACTTGGGCTAGTTCCTAAACTTGCTTATATTGATGTGAAACAAAACTTAAGCTCAACCAATCACAAGTCCCCAGCTAACTTTACAATTAGACAATTCCTGGAAGGCCAAATAAGGTGCTGTATCTAGATTTTGTTACAAACAGCAAGTGACTAAGTCTGGCTCCCATTTAAAGGGAGCTGAATTAAGCTCCTCCTTTCAAGGAAGAGTGCCAAAGTGTCTGTACACATATCTTTTTGTTATTATTGTTTGAATTTAAATATTTTATTTATTTAAGAGGGAGAGAGAGAGGCAGATAGAAAGAATGGATGCACCAGGGCCTCCTACCACTGCAAATGAATTTCAGACACATGCACCACCTTGAGCATTCCAGTTTTTTTTTTTTTTCATTCCAGCTTTAATGGATACTGGGGAATTGAACCTAGGTCCTTTGGCTTTACCAGCAGGCACTTTAACCACTAAGCCATCTCTCCAGCCCTGCATACAAATCTTAAAAGCACCACAAAACTCTTTAATAAAACATCACATGCAGGGGGCTGGAGAGATGGCTAGCGGTTAAGCGCTTGCCTGTGAAGCCTAAGGACCCCAGTTCGAGGCTCGATTCCCCAGGACCCACGTTAGCCAGATGCACAAGGGGGCGCATGCATCTGGAATTCGTCTGCAGTGGCTGAAAGCCCTGGCGTGCCCATTCTCTCTCTCTCTCTCTCTCTACCTCTTTCTCTGTCTGTCGCTTTCAAATAAATAAATAAAAATAAACCAATAAAAATAAAAATAAAAACATCACATGCAGGGCCCTGCTTACCTTATATGGATATAAAATCTTTTTAAAAAATTTTTTTGTTTATTTTTTATTTATTTGAGAACAACAGGCAGAGAGAAAAAAAAACAGATATATATATAGAGAGAGAGAGAATAGGTGCTCCAGGACCTCCAGCCACTGCAGATGAACTCCAGACACGTGTGCCCCCTTGTGCATCTGGTTAACATGGGTCCTGGGGAGTTGAGCCTCAAATTGGGGTCCTTAGGCTTCATAGGCAAGTGCTTAACCGCTAAGCCATCTCTCCAGCCCGGATATAAAATGTTTATTATAACAATTAGTGGATGCCCAATTCTGGAACTGGTAACATTTTATATA
This sequence comes from Jaculus jaculus, assembly GCF_020740685.1. NCBI lineage: Eukaryota > Metazoa > Chordata > Mammalia > Rodentia > Dipodidae > Jaculus > Jaculus jaculus. The sequence continues at coordinate 115,578,951 of NC_059103.1, read as the reverse complement.
TTAAGATGATATGAATAAATATATAAATAAAATTATTTTAAAAAGGGTGATTGGTGCATCCCAGCACTTGGGAGACCGAAGTAGGAGGATTTGTAGGAAAAAAACCCCCGCAGGGGGCCCCCACGCTCTGCCCGGATAAGGTGACACCCCAAATCACTCACGAGAAGCGGTCTTGATGCAAACTGCAAGAGGATTTTATTCCAAGCACGCTGGGGCCCACAGTCATACACCGCGCAGGGGTAGAGGACTGCAGAGCCCGGAATGCAGGAACAGGACAGTTTTTATAGGGTTTCTAACAAAGCCTGTGCCTTAGACCAATCATTTTCTAATATTAGGAGCCCACAGGGTGTTAGCCAGTCAGTTTGTGCCACCCCATAGTTTCTAAGCCAATTAGTTTATGACCTTGGTGGTCAGCATTTGCGCAGGTCCTTGGGTGGGAGTAGCAGAGTGTGGTACCAGTCTCCTATGACCTTGGAGGTCAGCCTTTGCGCAATTCCTTAGGTGGGGGTAGCAGAGTATGGTATCAGCCTCCTATGACCTTGGTGGTCTGAGGCAGGCTGTTACAGCTTATGGTGCGAGCTACTAAGGCTAACAGTGTGGGCTATTAAGGCTTATAGTGTAAGGCTTATAGTGCAGGCTATTTACAGAAACCAAATAAGTGGTTCACTTCATTACTCATTTCCCATCCTTGAGGGCTATCTCATGCCCTTTTACCTAGTTTTATATTAGGAGTGGGCTCTGATATAATGAGAAGAGGGATTCTTTACTTGCTTCCAACAGAGAGTAAAGCCTGGAGTTTGAGGTATGCAGGGAGCCCGCTTAAGCTCCCCTTGGAGCGTGATAGTATTTCTGAGCTTCTGAATTCTTGGGCCTTTCACTTACAAAGTGCTCCTCCAGACCCAAAATTGCCTGGATATCCATGACCTCACAGTGCCTGACACTACCTACACAAAACCATCATAATAGGAGGAAAAGATGATGACATTAAAATAAAAGGGAGACTGTTGGAGAGGGGGAGGGGATATGATGGAGAATGAAGTTTCAAAGGGGAAAGCGAGGGGAGGCAGGGAATTACCATGGGATATTGTTTATAATCATGGAAGTTGTCAATAAAAAATAAAAAAAATAGGAGGAAAATGTAATGACATCAAAATAAAAGAAAGAAAAAAATGAAAAAAAAAAAGAAGGATAAAACAGAAGAAAAAGAGAGACCGATTGAGGGGAGAGGGGATATGATGGAGAGTGTAGTTTCAAAGGGAAAAGTGGAGTGAAGGAGAGGATTACCATGGGATATGGTTTACAATCATGGAAGTTGTCAATAAAAAAAAAAAGTGTCCACCACTACACCTTGGAGAAAGAGAGAGACACAGAGAGAGAATGAGCACACCAAGACTGCCTTTCACTACAAATGAGCTTCAGATGCCTGCACCACGTTGTGCCTCTAGCTAATATGGGTACTGAGTAATCAAACTTGGGTCATGAAACTATGGGCAAGTGCTTTAACCACTGACCAATCTTTCCAGACTCCCTCTCTACTTGCAAAAAATAAAATTATAAAAAAGATGATATGTATAGGTATGCTTACATTTATAATTATGGACTGAATGTTTGGTCAAAATTAAAATACTGAAAGCTAAACTCCATTTTTTTTTTTTTTTTTTTTTTTTAGGTAGGGTCTCACTGTAACCCAGGTTGACCTGGAATTCACTGTGTAGTCTCAGGGAGGCCTTAAAGTCACACAATCCTCCTGCCTCTGCCTACCGAGCGCTGGGATTAAAGGTGTTTCCCACAATGCCCAGCTTTAAGCACCAAGTATATGGTGGGGGTCAAGTGCACAGAACTGGTCAGATCTTACAGAAACGATTTCACATGGTTGTTTTTTTTTCAAGGTAGGGTCTTGCTTTAGCCCAAGCTGGCCTTGAATTCACTATGTAGTCTCAGGCTGGCCTTGAACTCATAGTGATCCTCCTACCTCTGCCTCCCAAGTGCTGAGATTAAAGGCATATGCCAACATGCCCAGCTCTTATTTTTATTTATTGTTGAGAGAGAGAATGAGCATGCCAGGGTCTCTAGCTGCTGCAAACAAACTCTAGATACATGTGCCACCATGTGCATCTGGCTTACTTGGGCTCTGAGGAATCGAACCTGGGTCTTTAGGCTTTGCAGGCAAGTGCCTCAACTGCTAAGCCATCCCTCAAGGATTTTTGTTGTTTTGTTTTTCTAGGTAGGGTCTTGCTCTAGCCCAACCTGACCTAGATATGTAATCTCATGGTGGCCTTGAACTCATGGCGATCCTCCTACCTCTGTCTCCCTACCCTTGGAGTGCTGGGATTAAAGGCTGTGCCACCACATCAGGCTTCAAGACATTTTTTTGTTGTTATTTATTTTTATTTATTTGTTTGAGAGTGACAGAGAAAGAGGCACAGAGAGAAAGAGAGAGAGAGAGAGAATGGGCACATCAGGGCCTCCAGCCACTGCAAATGAACTCCAGGTACCTTGTGCATCTGGCTTTCGTGGGTACTGGGGAATTGAGCCTTGAATGGGGGTCCTTAGGCTTCACAGGCAAGCACATAACCACTAAACCATCTCTCCAGCCCCTTCAAGACATTTTTCTTTCTTTCTTTCTTTTTAAATATTTATTTGAGTGAGAGAGAGAGAGAGAGAGAGAGAGAAAATGGGCACACCAGGGCCTCCAGCCATTGCAAAGGAACTCCAGACACATGTGCTACCATGTGCATCTGGCTTACCTGGATACTAGGGAATTAAGCCTGAGGTCTTAGGCTTTGCAGGCAAGTGCCTTAACCACTAAGCTATGTCTCCAGCCCCAAGACATTTTTTGACAGCACACTGGCTGAGCAGGGAGCTCTAACAGTGCTCTGTCTCCACCTGCCCCTCCTCACAGCACTGGTATCACAGGTATGGGCTGCCAGCATTTTTTTGTTTTTTTTTTGCCACGTGATAGAAGAAAGATTTATTAGAACAAATTCCATGATGAATCACATAAAATACCCATTTTCTGGAAGACATCCACAAGACCGCCTGAGGATAATGCACAGAGACAACCCCAAGAAGCCAGGCAAGTAAGGTACCCATCCCAGGTCAGAGGCTGGAGGGACAGAGGAACACAAGGTGAGAAGGAACACCAGCTTGTGCATTAAAAAAAACAAAAACAAAAACAAAAACAAAACCCGACGTATACAGTGGTGACCAGGGCAGGAGGCATGGACCAGAGGGGTCCTGTACAACAGACAAAGGTGAGCGGCCATTGCTCGTTTCTAGGGGACAGGCTGTGGGCAACTGTGCAGGGCATGCAGGGAAGCAGGGAAGAAGCCAGACTAGCACCTCCTCCAACAGCCAGCAGGCTAGGGAGCGGGGGCTGGGCACCCCTCCGCTACCCCTGCACGCATAGGTAACCATAAGGCGGGCTGGGCAGACGCACACAGGGCCCGTGCACGACTCTTATCAGTCAAGTATAAACTAAACAGGGAGACTTGTGGGCTTCAGGTCCCCACCACAGCCACCTCTCCCCCAGCAGTGGGACCCTGTCCAAGGGAAACACCCACCCTGCAAACGCAGGTGAGGTGGAACTGCCTCCACCCCCAACCCAGCCAACAGGATCTTTGGCTTAGTGCCTCCGCAGACCTCAGCTGCCCACCCGGGGAGCAGCAGAGGGGCCCCCACTCTGCTCACCCGGCAGTTCTCAGCTAACGAATCCTGAGAAACATAATCAGCCCTGGGCCTCCATGAGAGATCAGGCCACAGGAGCCTGCTGCAGATGCCATTTCATACCCGCGGCATCCGGAAGGGCAGGGGTGAGGCCAAGGGCGGTGTCCCGTGGTTTAGACGCCTGAGATGGGAGCTTCAGAGCTCCCTTTTCCTGCCACTCTAGTGGAGCGCTCACCTGGAGCAAAAAAAGGGCTGCCAGCCCATCCAGACCTACTGGAAAGAAGTTACTCAGCTGCAGTGTTGGAGGCCTGCCTGGATTGGCTCTGTGAGGACGCGTGCTTGGCTCTCATGGGCATCTGTGTGCACAGGCCAGCTCTGGCTAGCCTAAGCCCCCTCAGGAGGGCTCTCTGAGTCAGTCTCCAGACTCAGTGGGCTTGGAAGTTGTATTGGCACCAAAGGCTTAGGGTTCCTGCCCCAAATACCTCCAGGGACTACTTTGCCCAGGCTGCTCCAGCTCCAGGCTCATGTGGGACCCACAAAGCAAATGACCTCCTTCCTGGACAGTCCAGGAACGTGATGAGCCTGCCCACCTCCACATTTGGCACTGACTGGCTCCACGGTCCAGTCCTTTTCTCTCCCTGGTCTCAGGCCAGCGCATAAAGATCCAACAGGCCCAGGGGTGGTGGTGCATGCCTTTAATCCCAGCACTTGGGAGACAGAGGTAGGAGGACTGCCGTGAGTTCAAGGCCACCCTGAGACTCCACAGTGAATTCCAGGTTAGCCTGGGCTAGAGCGAGACCCTACCTCGAAAAACCAAAAAAAAAAAAAAGATCCAACAGGCCAGAACAGGGCTTCCCCAGGTGGCATCTGGGTCAGGCCTGGCAGAGCACTGCAAAGAACAAACGACCCTTTACTTTCCAGCTAATGACTAAAATGAGTGATGGAAAGGAAGTGGGTATGTGGCTTGCCCTTCACAGGAGCTGTGCCAGGAGACCGGTGAGGGTGACTGCAGGTCTGGACAAGGTGGTTGGGGTGTTGGCTGGGGCTGAGGAGAGGGGCCCAGGACATAGGAGGCATCTGCCCATGGGATTATGGCACACGTGGGCTTTTCAGAGAGAACCACCTGTGTCCAGGCAGGTGAGCCATGGGATGGAGGAAGGCTGGCCTGCTGGCCTTGCCTGCCCCACAGGCTGGATCAGAAACCTTTCAGCTTCCGGGAGAAAGGGGGCTCTGGGAGGCCAGGAGATCCACAGTTGGCTCGTTGAGGCAAGCTCCTGAGGGGCAGGGCTGGCAGCACCCCGTGTCTGAGGCAGGCAAAGATGGGCTCCTTCTTGCTGGCCGACCCTTCCCAAGCCCCAGCTGAGTGGGCCCTACAGGAGGCCTGTTTGCCATGAGCAGGTCAAGGTCCATGCTGGGGTCCACGACGGCACTGATGACTTCTAGGATGGAGCTGGTCTCGTGGGTGGAGGTCTTCAGGCTGGGCCCTTCATTCTCAGCGTTGATCCTGGCCTCCAGGTCCTCCCACGCCCGGCCTGTGTCCTGGAAGAGGATCTTCGTCTTCTCAGCGAGGTGCTGGGTGTTTTCCCGGACGGCACGTGACAGCTGGGACGCCCGGTTCAGCCTGGGTTGTCAGAGCTCACCTCCTCACGGTTCCCAGGCCCTGTCTTGTTAGCTAGGGCATCCTAGGTACTTAATAGATTGATATTGTATACATGTAAGTACAATGATTGAGATGGGGAGGTAATATGATGGAGAATGGAATTTCAAAGGGGAAAGTGTGTGGGAGGAGGGAGGGAATTACCATGGGATTTTTTTTTTATAATCATGGAAAATGTTAATAAAAATTAAAAAAAAAAAAGGTTAGGATCCACGTAAAAAAATTATTTTTATTTTATTTTATTTTTTATTCGAGAGTGACAGACAAGAGAGAAAGACAGATAGAGGGAGAGAGAATGGGTGCACCAGGGCTTCCAGCCTCTGCAAACGAACTCCAGACGTGCGCCCCCTTGTGCATCTGGCTAACGTGGGACCTGGGGAACCAAGCCTCGAACCGGGGTCCTTAGGCTTCACAGGCAAGCGCTTAACCGCTAAGCCATCTCTCCAGCCCCAAAAAATTATTTTTAAATTTGTTTGCAAGGAGAGAGAGGGAGGGAGAGAATGGGTATGCCAGGGCCTCTAGCTGCTGCAAACCAACTCCAGATGAATGTGCCACTGTGTGCATGTGATTTTATGTGGGCACTGGGGAGTTGAACCTGTGTCATTAGGCTTTGCAGGCAAATGCCTTAACCACTGAGCCATCTCTCCAGCCCATGCCCAGCTTTTATCATGGGTACTGGGGACTGATGCCATGTTCTCACACCTGCACAGTATGTGCTTGTGCCCTCTAAGTCATATGCCCCGCCCCCAAATTCACACATACTTTAAATTAACCATGTGATTTCAAAGAAATTTTGAATTGCGGGAGTTCAAATAGGTGGTTTTGAACCACTTCCCTGCCCTCTCACAGATACTTTCTGTTCTCTGTCCTTAGCATATGTCAGTGGAAAATGGAAGGACTGCTAATTTCAGAACAGGTGTCTGTATCCTGTCCATGAGGAACTAATGTGAACCTCTCTTTTAGGGTATCTAAAGGCATCAAGTCATTTTTCTTTTTCTTTTTGGTTTTTCGAGGTAGGGTCTTACTCTAGCCCAGGCTGACCTGGAACTCACTATGTAGTCTCAGGCTGTCCTCAAACTCACAGTGATCCTCCTACCTCAGCCTCTCGCATGCTAAGATGAAAGGCGTGTGCCATCACGCCCAGCTCATTGAGAAGTTTAATACATAAACATAGTGTAATTTGGTCATAACCCACTCTCATTGTCCTCTTGTCCCCTTCCTTGGTTCCTATTCCACTGAATACTTTGTTTTAATTCACACTTGTAGATGAAACTTATCCACACGACCACAACTATCTGTTAGGAAGACTCGCTGTATTACAGCCGTGATGAAAATCAGAGACATTATTTTAGTGGACAGCCAGTTTTGTCTGCCACTAGCACATTACCAAGTATCTAAAGGTTAATTAATACAGGAAAGGCTAATTAATACAGGGGGTTCCTCTTCAATACACCAATATGCACCAACAATGTTGGGGCTATGCCAATGCACCAATAATTTTAGGGTGTCCCCAGATTCTTGTCTTTTTTTTTTTTTTTTTTTTTTTTTTGAGGTAGGGTCTCACTCCAGCCCAGGCTGACCTGGAATTCACTCTGGAGTCTCAGGGTGGCCTCGAACTCATGGCAATCCTCCTATCTCTGCCTCCCAAGTGCTGGGATTAAAGGCGTGCGCCACCACGCCTGGCTCAGATTCTTGTTTTATGAATTCAAAGACTTTCAATCCACAGACCAATGGCTGTGCTTGGAGGTACATGCCTTTAATCCTAGCACTCTGGGATTGCCCTGACAAACAAAACAAAATCCACAGACCAGAGGATAAGGTTTAGAGAGCTTTTACTAGATGAAGAGAAAGAAGTGGGAGGGAGTCCGGTAGCTTTATTAGGCACTGAGGGTGATGGGGCCCCAGAAAGTCTCCTTATAGTCTCTACTTTGCTAGAGATCAAAGTATGATCTGACTTCTTATCGCTTACCTTCTTGCCTCCTCCCTAGCTCTGGGCCCCTCCTGGGAGGGAAGTCTTCTTTCCTAGGACTTCATCCTAATATTGTGGTTGGTCAAGTTCAGCCCCCAGAGCTTGGCGTTATGGCTGGCCTCTTCCTGAGACAGCCCCTAGCCCAGATCAATGTCTGTCCCCCAGTTCACGCTGAGCAGGAAGGTGAAACCCACCACAGTAAGGTTATAAATAGATGTGTGCAAGGGGACAAGCCTCTCTCTCTAGGCTTCCTGACCACTCCTGATCCTCCAGGTTCTGCTGAGTTTTTCCTCGCCTGGGCCCAACCCCTGGCCTGCTCCTACATGGGCCCTTCGGCCCCTCCTGCCCTGGCAGGAGCTCTTTGTACTTTCTTTGCTTCCCTCTCTAACTTCCTTTTTTACTGTTTGTCCAGGCCTACCAGGTGGGCTCTCAGACCACGTGGGTGTATTCCTTTTTCTGTCTTTGGTTCTGTACTTCCCTCAATAAATAAAATTTACTAATTACCCTTCTCAGTCTTACCTAGGGTTTGGGGGTTCAAGGCCTCTATTCCTAATCCCCTAACACCCTGATTCATATTGGTGACTCTGGCGGGACTAAGGAATAATTGGGCTGGAGAGATGGTTTAGAGGTTCAGGTGCTTGCCTGCAAAGCCACAGGACCCAGGTTCAATTCCCCAGGACCCACGTAAGCCAGATGCACAAAGGGGGCGCACACATCTGGAGTTCGTTTACAGTGGCTGGAGGCCCTGGCACCTATTCTCTCTCCCTCTCTCTCCCTGCCTATTTCTCTCAAATAAAAAAATAAATAAATATTTAAAGAGAAATAATTATGATATCTGGAGGTGGAATGAGAAGATTTGGACACTTGCCATTTTTCCACCGGCCTTTTTTTTTTTCAATTTTTATGTTTTGGTTTTTCGAGGTAGGGTCTCACTATACCCCAGACTGACTTGGAATTCACTATGTAGTCTCAGGCTGGCCTCGAACTCACAGCATCTTCCTACCGCTGCCTCCTGAGTGCTGGGCTGCTTGTCTTTTCTATTTTAATTTTAAATTTATTTATTTATATAAATAAATAATATTAATATATAATTATATATTACATTTATTATACATAATATAATAATATTATATACAATATAAATAAATAATATTATACATGTGTATACACACACACACACACACACACACATATATATATATAGTCTGTCTTTTAAACTTAAATTCTGACTGGGACTGCTGCCTAGACTTTCTGTGCTCTTCTTGAATCTGCCACCATCACTATGGACTCAGAGCTCAGTTGCCCTCTGGATGGGGGAGACCCCCCAGCCACGCTTAGCTCTGGAGCTTGTTCTGCTGGAACTAAAGGGGAGGGGTCCAGAAGAGGGCAGGAAGGGCTAAAGACTACCTCAAGAACCAAATTGGAGTCATTTATAGATTTTTGTTTGTTTGTTCTTTGTTTTTTGAGGTAGGGTCTCACTCTAGCTCAGGCTGACATGCAATTCATTATGTAGTCTCAAGATAAGAGTTGAACTCACAGCAGTCCTCCTACCTCTGCCTCCCAAGTGCAGGTATTAAAGGCATGCACCACCACGCCTGGCTCATTGATAGATTTTTTTCTTTTTTGAGGTAGGGTGTCACTTTAGTTCGGGCTGACCTGGAACTCACTATGTAGTCTCCGGCTGGCCTCGAACTCACAGCGATTCTCCTACCTCTGCCTCCTGAATGCTGGGATTAAAGGCGTGAGCCACCATGCATGGCTCATTTATAGATTTTAAAGGGGGCTAAACTAACCAACCGTGACCCCAAGTTTTGGGGCTGAGTTTACCTAGCCATGATGCCTGGATCAGTTTGAATCCTCGCAGGAATCCTAAATCTAGGAAATGGACACACAACCAGCCGGAGCCACGTCTACCTCCCGCTGATTCAGCAGAGACCTGAGCAGAGCTTAATTCTCTTTAATTCCTTCTCTTGGATTGTTTGTGTGGGCCTGACCTTATGCAGAAAAACAGTCCATAGCTGCCTCATTCCTGCATTGCTGGACCTGGTCCCCTACTCCCATACTTTTTCTACATATGATAAAGAAAAGCATTACCAAAGCTTTTCTACTTGGGTATAAAATCCACACTGGTTAGGATGCTACAGTATCTCCAGCAGAGCCAGTAGACTACCTGATCCCAGCTTTTACTCTACTACTTGTGTCCATCTTTCTTCCTAATCCTTGAGTTGCCCCAACAGACCAATGCCAACAGGGTGTTTATAGAAAAACAGGCAATTCTAGGAAAGGAAACTCCTTCCTAGGGAGGGAGTTGGGTTGTTTACGGAAAAACAGATTTAGGGAACTCTTTTAGGCAAAAGATAAGGAGAAGCCAGGTCCTCTGATCTTTAGCAAAGTGGATAGGACCAAAAATATTCCTGTTTTCACTTTCAGAGCCGCAGTCACTCTAAACTACCCCATAATCAAGGTAGATGTGACAATATTCTAGAGGCGAGTTAAACTCATCTACTATTCAGGACCACATAGCTGCAGTTTCAATTCTAAATCAGAGCCTGAGCTGCGACCACTTTGTAAGATGTAGGCTGCTGGCTCCTACAGTCATATCCTTCTGTACACATGAGGGTCTCTACAGCATTGCTAAATAATCTACATACTGAAACACCAAGCCTGACAATTTTGCCAATCAAAGATTATTTCCAGGCTGGAAAGATATCTCAGCGGTTAAGGCATTTGCCTGTGAAGCCTAAGGGCCCAGATTCAATTCCCCACCTTATTGTGGTGGGCTTCTCAGGTGAGCCTGAGAGACAGCTGATTGATCTGGGCTAGAGGCTGGCTCAGGAAGAGGCCAGCCATGACGCCAAATTCTGGGGCCTGGACTTGACCAACCACAATGTCAGGATTAGATTTAAATTCTAAGAAAGAGGACCTTCTTCAGAGGAAGGGCTCAGGTTGTGGGAAAACAGATTTAGGGAACTCCTTTAGGCAAGAGATAAGTCATATCATCCTTTGATCTCTAACAGAGTGAAGATTGATTGCAAGGGCAGACTTAGGACATTCCTGCCTTTACTTGCGGGGTTCAGTCACCCTAACTGCCTCGGGATTCTAGAGTTTGAGATTTTATGGTACAAACAAAAGACATCAAGAACAACTGAACCCATCCTATAGTTTACATAGCCCTTACGAAGAACCTGGCTGTTGAGGTTAATCTCTGGTCTCAGGAGTACTTCTAGGATGGCCTGGTTTCTGTGTTCAGGTCTTGTACCGTTATCATCCCATGTTCTTTGAGGATGTCCACTTTGTGCAACTGATCTTTATTATAAGTCAATGTTCTTCACTTGGCTCAGAATATAAGTACTGTGCAGGAGATATGACTTAGCAGTTAAGGCACTTGCCTGCAAAGCCAAGGGACCCAGGTTCAATTCCCCAGTACCCTCGTAAGCCATATGCACAAGGTGACCTATGTTCCTGGAGTTCATTTGCAGTGGCTGAAGGCCCTGGTGTACCCATTCTCTATCTGCCTCTTTCTTTCTCTCACAAATAAATAAATAATAAAAATAAGCCAGGTGTGGTGGCCCAAACCTTTAATCTCAGCACTCAGGAGGAAGAGGGAGGAGGATCACTGTGAGTTCGAGGCCACACTGAGACTACATAGTGAGTTCCAGGCAGCCTGGACTAGAGCAAGGCCCCACCTTGAAAAACCAAAATAAATAAATAAATAAAATAAGAATGATTATGTGTGTGTGTGTGTGTGTGTGTGTATATACATATATACATATACATACATACATATATCCACCCTCATTTACTTTGTCTGTAACAGGCCTGGCAGAATGGAAAAACATTTGTGGTTGTTTAATGAGATGTTTCCCATGGCCTCATGTGTTTTGAATACTTGGTCCCTAGATGGAGGCAATTTGAGAGGTGGGGACTTGCAGGAAGAGGTAGGTTCCTGGGGACAGGCTTTGGGGTGTTATATCCAGCTCCCCTTTGCCAAAGCTCAGCTCACTCTCTTGCTACTTCCTGCCAGCTTCTATGGCAAGGTGTGATATCTAGCTGTGTTCATGCCATGATTTTCCCTGCCAAGAGAAAACACGTCTCAAAACTGTAAGCTGAAATGAACCCCAAGAAACCAAGATTTCTCCAGGAATCTCATGCTGTGACAAAAAAAAAAAAAAAATGCCTAGTGCCCATCAGAGGAGAAACTTGTTCAGGCAGTGCTGGCAACTTGTCAGACCACCTCTCTGGGGAGACTGGCACACAGGCCATGATGGGCAGGACAATACCTTCACTAGCACTGCTTAAATATGCTATTTTTTTCATTCTTTTTGGTTTTTATGATGCAGGGTCCTCCTGTAGTCCAGGCTGACCTGGAATTCACTATGTAGTCTCAGGGTGTCCTTGAACTCATGGTGATCCTCCTACCTCTGCCTCCCAAGTGCTGGGATTAAAGGCGTGCACCACCACACCCGGCCCATTACAACTTTTTTTTTTTTAGGTTTTCAAGGTAGGGTCTCACCCTAGCTCAGGCTGACCTGAAATTCACTCTGTAGTCCCAGGGTGGCCTCAAACTCATGCTGATCCTCTTACCTCTGCTTTCCAAGTGCTGGGATTAAAGGCGTGCGCCACCATGCTTGGCTCTAGTACAACAGAGAGTCTTCAATCTCCCTGGTGTCATTTTAGTGTCATAATCTACTGAATATCCCTTCCTGATGCATTTTTAATGTATTTATTAATTAATTTATTTATGAGTGAGAATGAGGTGGAGGAAGAGAGAGAGAAAGAATGTACATGCCAGGGCCTCCAGCCACTGCAAACGAACTCCAGATGCATGCGCCACCCTGTGCATCTGGCTTACTTGGGTCCTGGGGAATCGAGCTGAGGTCCTTTGGCTTTCCAGGCAAGCACCTTAACCATTAAGCCATCTCTCTAGCCCACCTTCCTGAAGAATTTTCTTTGGTCATGCAGTCTAGGACAGCGGGCTTGGTGGAGGACTTCCCCATGATGCATTTCCCCCTGTGCTGGTGCTGCAGAACAGACATGCCTTCCCTGGCATGCACTGCTCTGGACAGAAATCACTCTGCAGCCCCAGGGCTGTGAGCCACACACATACACGTACACCCACGTTCATACCCAGAGAACTTTACACACAGACTCTAGAGTGCCCCCCCCCACCAGGTGACCTAACAGCCATCTCAGTAACTGCGGGAGTTAATTACTCTCTTGATCCACTCACTATTTGCTGGGTCTGACTGACTTGAGCCCCTTGTCCACTGTTCTCATCAGATCCATTGGGCAGAACCTAGTCTGGTAATCCAGGCCATGGCCCACCGGGTCTGGATCCAAACAAAGTCTGGGTGGCACCTTCCAGTCATTCTTGGGCTGGCGCTCCTGGCTCAAAGGGTCGCTGTGCCTGTGAGCACAGGGCACAGTGGAGGTTTCCCAGTCCAACACTAAAAATACAGGAGGGCTGGAGAGATGGCTTAGCAGTTAAGACATTTGCCTGCGAAGCCTAAGGACCCCTATTTGACTCTCCAGGTCCCACATAAGCCAGACACACAATGTAACGCAAATGCGCAAGGTCGCACATGCACACAAGGTAGCGCGTCCATCTAGAGTTCAATTACAGTAGCTGGAGGCCCTTGTACACCAGTTCTTTCTCTCTCTCTCTCTCTGTCTCTCTCTCTCGTTCTGTCACTCTGATTAAAAAAAAAAAAAAAGTTACAGGAAACCGAGTTACACAGAGATGGCACCAGAGATAGAGTGGGGAATCAGAAAATTTATTCATGTCGACATGAACTGAGGAATAACTTCCAAAACCTGAGTACTGAGCTCTTGTAGCTCAGAGTTTTTACAGACAGTGTGGCAAGTGGTTTGACGTCTTGAATTCTTTGCCTTATTCGTGTTTTTTTGGGGGAGTCCACAAACAGAAAATTCCTTATCAGTCAGTAATAAGGAAGTATAATGTAGAACAGAAAGCTGTTTGTTTAGGGGTGTTTTTATCATCCATGGCTTGGTTTTGTAAGACTTCCCACCCAGGATGTGACTCACTGACGCAGTTGTGCTGCGTTTTGATAAGAATGGGACAGATTGTTTACATTCTTTCAATCTTAGAATCTGAGGTGTTTGCAAAACACTGCTCAACACCAAAAGGAGGAGAGCAGCTTAAATTTGATTGAAATCTCCACCACATACTCATATCAGGTTTCTAAACAAACCTAGCAGCTGTGTGACCCTGCCGGGCTGGTGCTTTTGTAGGTAGGCAGACATTCAGCTTGGAGATCTTTCCTTTCTTTCTTTCTTTCTTTTTTTTTTTTTGAGGTAGGGTCTCACTTTAGCTCAAGCTGACCTGGAATTCTCTATGTAGTCTCAGGGTGGCCTTAAACTCATGGTGATCCTCCTCCCTCTGCCTCCTGAGTGCTGGGATTAAAGGTGTGTGCTACCACGCCTGGCTTGAGATATTTTCTTTTTAAACATTTATTTGAGAGAAGACAAATAAAGAGAGAGAGTGTGTGTGGGTATGAGCCCCAAAGGGTTTCCTGTCACTGCAGGAACAAAGTCCAGACACATCCACCACTTTGTGCACCTGGCTTTATGTAGGCACTGGGGAATTGAGTCTCAGCCATCAGGCCTCACAAGCACACACCTTTAACTGCTGAGCCATCTCTTCAACCCTCCCCCACTTTTTTTTTTTTTTTTTGAGGAATGGTCTCCCTCTAGCTCAGGCTGACCTGGAATTCACTATGTAGTCTCAATCTGGCCTCAAACTCACAGTGATCCTCCTACCTGCAGGTGGGGAGAATCTTGGGATTCTGGCCCCAGGATAATGATGGGTGAGTCCCAAGTTGCTGTGAACAGATGGGGACTTTGTTTTGTTTTGTTTTTCAAGGTAGGGTCTCACTCTAGCTCAGGCTGACCTGGAATTCACTAGTCTCAGGGTGGCCTCGAACTCACTGTGATCCTCTTACCTTTGCCTCCTGAGTGCTGGAATTAAAGGCATGTGCCACTGTAAGATTCCCGGGGGAGGGGGAACCTTCCGTGGTGGGAGACCCGCGCCCAAGAACCAAGACCGAGCCACTGGATGCAAAGGCAAGAGGCAGCTTTATTGTTCGCACAGGCGCCTGCGGGCACTCCAGTCCTTCGAGAGGCTGAGCGCGCCGGGCAAGGGGAAGGGTCTCTTTTTATAGAGTTAGGGAGAGCAGAAGCAGGTTTACAGAAGCAGAAGCATGATTTCAGTCCCAGCACTGGTTACTGGTTACTTATTAATAGACTTGGAGTCGGTGGGGATCCTCTTTTTTTTTTTTCTCTTCTCGGAAGCATCCTGACAGGGTTATCTATAGTACATTAGGCGGAGTTTGTGGTCATGCCTGCCTGCATCTGGGGGTCACAAGGCTGTCTGCATCTGGGGGTCACAAGGCTGTCTGCATCTGGGGCTGTTTTTGGCTCCTGGTATTTTTCCATGGGTTTTACATTCCCCCATTTCTCTTGGAACTGAGTAAAATCTTTTACTTATAATCTTATGTCATTTTGGCTTGATGGCTGATACTGACTAGTGAGGACGAACGCCTGGATAACTGAGAGCCTGTCTCGTATAAACTGTACCAGCCTATTGAGAATACATGGACCAAAGGTTAATAGGAGCACAAGAATGAGCAAAGGACCCAGGAGAGTGGATAAGAGGGTGGTGAACCAGGGGGATTTATGAAACCAACTTTCGAACCAGCCCTGTCGTGACTCTAGCAATCTCTGCCTCTGGGCTAGTCTCTCCCTGAGCATTTCCATAGATTCCCGGACTATGCCCGTATGGTCAGCATAAAAACAGCATTCTTCCTTAAGGGCAGCACAGAGGCCTCCTTCTTTTAGAAACAACAAGTCTAGGCCTCTTCTATTTTGCAATACTACCTCTGAAAGGGAAGTAAGGGAAGTTTCTAGAGCAGAAATAGATTTTTCTATGGCCTGTAAGTCTGTGGTTATCGCTTCTTGTAGGGCTCTGGTCTGCTCAGAGTGTACCAGGGCAGTTGTTCCAGTTCCTATCCCCGCTAAGATTCCTCCTGCTCCCAAAAGGAGGGCGATGGTAAGGGTTATGGGCTCCCGCCTAGGTCTGTTTTCAAATACCTGCAGAATGGATTCTGATCTATGGTAGGTAATGCGTGGCCATAACTGGACTAGGACACAGTAATCAGCAGTAGAATTAAGGACAGTAGCAGAAACGCAAGGAGTCAGTCCTGTGTTACAGGCCCAATAGGTTCCATCTGGAGATTCTAAGTAATAAGCTCCAGGGGACACAGGAGTAGTTGTGTTACATAAATGTTGAAGAGTAGTGGGTATGGTCCCGATACAGGAGCCCTGGCCAGTCACTTCTGCAAGAGTTAATTTATGAGATGCCACAGCAAGACATCGAGTAGGAATGTTAGTGGAATTGGTAAAATTTCCTGGTAAGGCTATGCCTTCATAGTAAGGAGGGTCAGCAGTTAAACAGAGCCAGCAGTCTTGGGTATAGTTACTGTCAGAGGCATTTAGGGAGAGATAAGCCCCCTGTATTAGACTAAAGAGTCGATTACCTGTTCCCTGGGGTTTATAGAGATGAGTGGTTGGTCTTTTAGAAGGGGGAATTATAACATTGGTAGGTTTAGAAGGCGGGGCCAAGGAAAGTGGGAGTTGGGGGATAGGTTTTTGATCTGGTAGAACTGGGTTGGGGCCTATTGGACTTATGTCAGTCGATAATTGGAGCTTAATAGTAAGGAGGAAA
Organism: Jaculus jaculus; assembly: GCF_020740685.1. Lineage (NCBI taxonomy): Eukaryota > Metazoa > Chordata > Mammalia > Rodentia > Dipodidae > Jaculus > Jaculus jaculus. The sequence continues at coordinate 115,562,916 of NC_059103.1, read as the reverse complement.
CCTGGGTCTGGCCCATCTATGTAAAGACGGACCCCCCAAGTATGGCCTTTGAGCCATGTCCTATCTGCCTTGCCGGGAGAAGTGAAAGTAATGTTTAGAAGCATCTTGTTACCCTGATTTAGGCGAGTTACAGTAATAAAATCCCAGGAGGATTTGGGTTGCCAGTATACATTTCCAGTGGTTTCACATCCCCAGTTTTTACAATAATAGTCCACTCTAGTTCCACAGTTTGATGCCTGGGCATGTTGGGGGCAAACATATAGAGTGGAGTTTAACAACTGTCTGGCAGGTTTGGAGTAACATCCTGGGCTAACAGGAGGGTTGTGTCTCTTCCGGTGAGTCTTTTTTAAAGTCTCTTCAAAAGGTTTTCTATGGGCAGTCAAGGCGCACAGATTGGGGGTTAAGGAGGGCCACCATGTCCATAACGGGGCAGGGGAGGTATTAGACCAAATAATTTGTCCTCCCTCAGAAATGACTAGCCAAGTCAAAGATAAGGGAAGGTGAGGACTAGCAGAGACGTTACTCACAAAACTGAAAGTTAAGAAGAGGTATGTTAAGATCGAGAGAGTCTTATCTTTAGGGGATTTGGAGTGCGATGTGCTTTCCATGGTGCGAGGTTTGGTGGTGTGCTGTCTGGGTACTCTGTCAGGGCAGCCTTGACGTGGGAGGCGTGGATCCAAGTGGCGATTCCGTCTACTTTTAAGGCCGTGGGAGTTGTCAGGAGCACGGTGTAAGGTCCTTTCCAGCGAGGTTCCAGATTCTTGGTCTGATGTCGACGGACCCAAACTGAGTCCCCTATCTGGAATGAATGGGGGATTAGCGGTTTATTAGTCGCCTCTTTATAGGCAGCTGCTAGAGGTTTCCAAACTTCCTGGTGTACCAACTGTAGGGCCTTCAAGTGAGCCTGTAAGGTGGGGGTATCAGTAAAATTAGAAATTTCTGTAAGCATGAAAGTGACAGCTGGCGGGGGGCTGCCATAGAGGATTTCAAAGGGGGTTAGGCCATGAGGGCCTGGGGTGTTTCGGGCCTTGTAGAGGGCCAGGGGTAGGAGTTGTACCCAATCCTTTGAGCCAGTTGCAAGCGTTAATTTAGATAAAGCCTCCTTAATTGTTCTATTCATCCTTTCTACCTGACCTGAACTCTGGGGTCTGTATGCACAATGTAACTTCCAATTGATCCCCAGTGCCTTGGCCACTGACTGACTTACCTGGGAGACAAAGGCAGGCCCATTGTCTGACCCGAGTGCCTGTGGCATTCCATACCGGGGAAAGATATCATCTAGTAATTTCTTGGTTACCATTCTGGCGGTTTCATGCTTGGTGGGAAATGCTTCTACCCATCCTGAAAAAGTGTCTACAAAAACTAGGAGATATTTGTAACCATACATACCCGGTTTTACCTCAGTGAAGTCGAGCTCCCAGCAAGCCCCGGGTTGGTGTCCCCTCAGGCGGGACCCAAGGGCCATCTGGGCTCGTCCAGCATTTACCTGAGCACACACTTTGCAAGTGTTTGCAACTTCTTTTAGGATTGAACCTTTGTTTAGAAAAAGATGTCCTGTTTCCTTTTGTTCTAGTAGAGTATTCATCTTCTGAGCACTCATGTGGGTTAGCCTGTGAAGTTGCTTAATGAGGAGGGCTGTAATCTTTTGAGGTACAATAGTCCTTTCTAGGTAAGTCCATTTGCCGTGGGCAGCATCATATGATGCCCCCAGTTTCTGAATCAAGTCCAAGTCCTCATTCGTGTATTCCCATCCCGGAGTTGGAGATGCTGCTTTAGGAGTCCCCTCCTCAGTGGCCATCAGAATCAAGAGTTGGGGTCCCAGAGCTGCCTCACGGGCGGCTTTATCAGCGAACCTGTTCCCTATGGCCTCGGGGCTGTTTCCTTTCTGATGACCTGGACAGTGTATAATGCTGAGCTTCTGGGGTAGGTATAGAGCCTTGAGGAGGGCCAATATCTCAGTCTTATTTTTGATTTCTTTTCCCTCTGAAGTCAGCAGGCCCCTTCTTTTGTAAATTTCCCCATGTATGTGGGCGGTGGCGAATGCATACCGGCTATCAGTGTACACATTGAGTTTTTTACCTTTAGCCTGCTGGAGGGCTTGAGTCAAGGCAATGAGTTCCGCTTTTTGTGCCGAGGTCCCTCCGGGCAGGGCGCTAGCCCAGACTACCTGGTCTCTGGTGGTCACTGCGGCCCCGGCTCGCCTCTCACCATTCAGTAGGAAGCTGCTACCGTCCGTGTACCAGGTGAAATCTGCATCCTGCAGCGGCTGGTCAGTGAGATCCTTTCTGGTTCCGTGTACCTCTGCAAGAATCTGCTGGCAGTTATGGGTCTCTGGCCCCTCAGGGAGGGGCAACAGGGTGGCCGGGTTTAGGGCCACTACCGGACCAAATTGCACACGGTCTTTGTCGAGAAGCAAGGATTGGTAATGAGTCATACGTGTATTAGACAGCCAGCGATCTGGGGGCTGTCTCACGATAGACTCAATGGCATGTGGCGTTAGCACAGTCAGAGGTTGCCCCAGGGTTAGTTTACTTGCATCCTTGGTCAAGACTGCAACTGCAGCGATCATTCTTAGGCATGGTGGCCAGCCTGAGGCCACTGGATCTAACTTTTTTGAGAGATATGCAACCGGGCGCCTCCATGGTCCAAGCTGCTGAGTTAGCACTCCCTTCGCAAACCCCTGTCTTTCATCTATGAATAGCTCGAAGGGCTTGGTGATGTCAGGCAAGCCCAAAGCCGGAGGAGAGAGGAGAGAGTGTTTAATTTTGTCAAAAGCCTCTTGCTGTGGCTTAGTCCAATTGAAGGGGGTTCCTTGTTTAGTCAAGGGGTAAAGAGGGGCTGCCATTTCAGCAAACCCTGGTATCCATAGGCGACAGAACCCAGCGGTCCCCAAGAACTCTCTGAGTTGTCTATGGTTCTGGGGGACAGGAATGCGAGCTACAGTGTCTATGCGGGCCGGTGTTAACCAGCGTTGGCCATTTCTTAATTTATATCCCAAGTAGGTGACCTCTTGTTGACAGATTTGGGCCTTCTTAGCAGAAGCTCTATAGCCCAAGCGTCCCAGAGTCTCAAGCAGGGCCCCGGTACCTGTATGACAGTCCTGATATGAGGAGGCCGCAAGCAGGAGGTCATCCACATATTGGAGCAGAATTAAAGATGGGTGCTGGACTCGAAAGTCAGCCAGGTCCCGGTGTAAGGCTTCATCAAAGAGGGTGGGACTGTTTTTAAATCCCTGGGGAAGTCTTGTCCATGTTAATTGCCCTGAGATTCCACAGTCAGGGTCCTTCCATTCGAATGCAAACAGTGGCTGACTCTGGGAAGCCAGTCTCAGGCAGAAAAAAGCATCCTTTAAATCCAAGATTGAATACCACTGATGAGAGGGAGGTAAAGAACTCAGCAGGTTATAAGGATTAGGCACAGTGGGGTGGATATCTTCCACCCTTTTGTTAACTTCCCTAAGGTCCTGGACAGGACGATAGTCCCCCGTACCAGGCTTCTTGACAGGTAATAGCGGAGTATTCCATGGGGATCTACAGGTGGTCAGAATTCCCTGGTCCAAGAGCCTTCTTATGTGAGGCCTAATTCCCAGGTAGGCCTCATTAGACATTGGGTATTGTTTAACTGATATTGGGGATGCCGATGTCCTTAAGGTTATAATAAGGGGGGCCTGTTGTTTGGCCAATCCCATCCCTCCAGTTTCTGCCCAGGCCAGCGGGTAGGCCTTTAGCCAATAATTTATATCTTTAGGTTTACTTAGGGAGTTGTCATGGAGCCGATATTCATCTTCCAGATTAAGAGTCAGTACATGTAGGGGAACTCCCTTAGGACCAGATACTTTGGCCCCAGTTTCTTCAAAATGAATTTGGGCTTTTAATTTTGTTAAAAGGTCCCTCCCTAACAATGGGTAGGGACAATCTGGTACGTGTAGAAAAGAATGTGTGACCTTACCGGTGGCTAAATGTACCTTCCGCTCGGTGGTCCAGTGGTATTGTTTTCTTCCTGTGGCACCTTGTACCCAGGCAGTCCGGTTGCTCAGGGGTCCAGGGCACTGGGTGAGCACCGAATGTTGGGCACCAGTATCTGCCAGGAACGTGATAGGGCGCCCCCCGACAGTAAGAGTTAACCTAGGCTCAGGGGGGGGCTCCTGGCCCTGACTGCCCTAGTCTTCATCTAGGGCAAACAAGTTGGATTTCGGGGTGGAATCCGTTGGTTTCCTGGGTCTTTTAGGGCAGTCCTTTACCCAGTGTCCTTTTTCTTTGCAGTATGCACATTGGTCCCGATCCACTCTGGGTCTGGGTCTCCCTTGGTCTCCCAACCTATTAATCCTATCATTGTTCTGTACTACAGTGGCCAAGAGGCGGCTCAATTCCTTGTTCCTTTTGCGTTCTCTTGCATTTTCCCTGTCCTCTGCTTCTTTCCTAAGCTTGTCCTCCCTGTCCTCTGCCTCCCTACGTAAGCGGTCTTCTCTCTCTTCTGGTGTCTCTCGCTTATTAAAAATCTTTTCTGCTTCCTTTAATAAATCTTGGAGAGACTGTCCTTGTAAATTGTCTAATCTTTGAAGTTTATTTCTAATATCTGGGGCAGACTGCCAGATAAAAGTCATGGACACATTTACCCCCTGATTAGGATCCTCCGGATCATAGGGGGTGTACATGCGATAGGCTTCCTTAATTCTCTCTAGAAAGGCAGCAGGGGATTCATCTGGTTTTTGTATTACTTGCTTTACCTTGGCCAAATTAGTAGGGTGGCGCCCAGCACCACGGAGGCCCGCTATGAGCAACTGGCGATAAAGGCGTAGGTGTCCCCTACCGTCTGCTGAGGTGTGGTCCCAGTCGGGGCGGGTCAAGGGAAAAGCATCATTAATCTCATCTAGTATCTGGGTGGGTCTCCCGTTATCGCCTGGAACATTCTTTCTGGCTTCCAGGAAGACTCTCTGCTTTTCTTCTGTCGTGAGAAGAGCCTGTAAGAGTTGTTGGCAATCATCCCAAGTGGGTTGATGGGTAACTAAGATAGATTCAATCAGGTTAGTTAAGGCAGTAGGGTCTTTGGAGAAAGGCGGATTGTGGGTCCGCCAGTTATATAAGTCTGAGGCAGAGAAGGGCCAATATTGAACCTGTTCCCCTGGCCCCTGCCTCAAGGGAAAGGCTTGTGAAGTCTCCTTCTTGAGTGGCTGCTCTCGGTGACTCCTCAGACGTCCAGCCACTGGGGAAGGGAGCTCAGGTGGGGCCGAAGGGGCCAGTGGCTGGTGACTAGGGGTATCGTGGGTCTGAGACCTATAGGGAGGGGGCTCCTCCGAGAGGAGGTCTATAAGGGGGGTGTTGGGGTCCGGGGGAAGTACTGGTTTTAGGGGCTTCTTGGTATCAACTGGACAACAAGAGGAGGAGGAGGTAGGGGCAGGGATAGGCAGCGGTGGGGTAGGTGGAGGAGGGATGAAAGGAATGACCCAGGGTGGCGGGTCGACCGCCAGACTTTCCCAGGTAACTATATAGGGGACCTGATCTGGATGTCCGTGCGGGCCACGATCAAACACTTTAGCTTTCACCTGTAAAATAGTAGAGAGGTTAAAAGTTCCATCCCTTGGCCAGCCCACATTGAAAGTGGGCCATTCTGCGGAGCAGAAAGTTTGCCATTTTTCTTTTTTGACATCTACTGACTGGTTGGAAGCGATCTTCCGAACATCTTTCCAATGATCTAGGGTTAAACTCAGGGGGGTCACCAATTTTTGACCCATTTTGTCAAGAGACAACACTAAACAAACACCAAGGACTAAGACAACAGAGAGACAGCCGGCACAGAGACGCGCAGCGCGGTTTCGGTAACAAACTGAAAATGCAGATTCAGACGGGGAGACTGTTCGTCCACCCAACAGACTAACGTATCCCTCGGATACTTGTTGAGCTCCGAAAAATCGGGCTCCCAAATTCCCTGAAGCGTCCTCCAGGGTGGCGGGGGAGAAGTCCGAGCCCGTCAGCTCCTTCTCAAGCCGCCCAGATACAGAACGACACGGATCCGAGCCGATTTTCTAACGCAGCGCAAAAAAAACGGAACTAGACGTAGACAGACAGAATGGTGCACCAAATCAAATGCTTACCTCCCGGTGGGCAGTAATTGGGCTGGGCGGGGGTCCCCAATCCCGGACGAGCCCCCAGCTGTAAGATTCCCGGGGGAGGGGGAACCTTCCGTGGTGGGAGACCCGCGCCCAAGAACCAAGACCGAGCCACTGGATGCAAAGGCAAGAGGCAGCTTTATTGTTCGCACAGGCGCCTGCGGGCACTCCAGTCCTTCGAGAGGCTGAGCGCGCCGGGCAAGGGGAAGGGTCTCTTTTTATAGAGTTAGGGAGAGCAGAAGCAGGTTTACAGAAGCAGAAGCATGATTTCAGTCCCAGCACTGGTTACTGGTTACTTATTAATAGACTTGGAGTCGGTGGGGATCCTCTTTTTTTTTTTTCTCTTCTCGGAAGCATCCTGACAGGGTTATCTATAGTACATTAGGCGGAGTTTGTGGTCATGCCTGCCTGCATCTGGGGGTCACAAGGCTGTCTGCATCTGGGGGTCACAAGGCTGTCTGCATCTGGGGCTGTTTTTGGCTCCTGGTATTTTTCCATGGGTTTTACACCACCACACCCGGCTGGGACTTGTAAGAAATTTGTTATAACTGTTTTAAAGTTTACTTTCTCTCTCTATGGTTCTGTTGAACTGCTAACAGAAAATAGCCATAATCTGGTCCTGGTGGCACATATTTAAAAAACAATTTTTTTTTTTTCTTTTTGAGAAAGAGGCAAAGAGAAAGAGGGAGGGAGAGAGAGAGAGAGTGTGTGTGAGAGAGAGAATGGGTGTGCCAGGACCTTCAGTCTACTGCAAATGAACTTCAGAGACGTGCACCCCCTTGTGACACTTGTGTGATATTGCATGCTTGTGTCAATGTGCATCTGGCTCTGTGGGACCTGGAGATTTGAACATGAGTTTGTAGGCTTTTAAGGCAAGTGCCTTAACTGCTAAACCATCTCTCCAGCCCAGAATACACTTTTAATCCCAGCACTCAAGAAGCAGAGGTAGAAGGATTGCTTTGAGTTCCAGGCCAAAGACTACATAGTGAATTCTAGGTCAGTGTGGGCTACAGCAAGACCCTACCCTTGAAAAAAAACAAAATAAATATTTTATTTATTTATTTATTTATTTGAGAGATAAAGAGGCAGAGAGAGAGAGAGAATGGAAACATCAGTGCCTCTAGCTACTGCAAATGAACTCCAGATGCATGTGCCACCTTGTGCATTTGGCTTTATGTGGTTACTGGGTAGCTGAACTTGGGTCTTTTGACTTTGCTGGCAAGTGTCTTAACCACTAAGCTATCTCTTCAGCCTGTAAAAATGTTTTTTGAAATATCTTACTTATTTATTAGAGAGAGAGGGAGAAAGAAAGGCAGACAACTGAGAAAGAATGGGTGCTCCAGGGCCAGCCTCCAGTCACTGCAAACTCCAGACACATACACTACCTTGTGCATCTGGCTTATGTGGCTACTGGGAAATTGAACCTGGGTCATTAGGCTTTGCAGGCAAGCACTTAATTGCTAAGCTATCTCTTCAGCCTGTAAAAATGTTTTTATTTTATTTTATTTTTTATTATTAAAGGTAGGGTCTCACTCTAGCCCAGGCTGACCTGAAATTCACTATGTAGTCTCAGGGCAGCCTCGAACTCATGGCCACCTACCTACCTCTGCCTCCTAAATGCTGGGGTTAAAGGCATGCACCACCACACCTAGCTGTTAAGTGTTTTTATTTTATTTTATTTATTTTCAAGTAGAGAGATAGAGATAGAGAGAGAGAGAGATAGAAGAGAGACAGACAGAGAGAGAATGGGCACACCACTGCAAATGAACTCCAGATGCATGAGCCCCTTGTGCATCTGGCTTACATGGGTCCTGGGAAATCGAACCTGAAGACCTTTGGCTTCATAGGCAAAAGCTAAGCCATTTCTCCAGCCCCTATTTTTTTTTTTTTTGGTAAAGATTTTGTTTTTATTTATTTATTTGAGAGAGAGAACAAGGCAGAGGAAGAGAGAGAGAGAGAGAGAGAGACAGAGACAGAGAGAGAATGGGCGTGCCAGGGCCTCCAGCCACTGCAAAATGCAGATGCATGCACAACCTTGTGCATCTGGCTAACATGGGTCCTGGGGAATCAAGCCTTGAACTGAGGTCCTTTAGGCTTCACAGGCAAGTGCTTAACAGCTAAACCATCTCTCCAGCCTGGCTCTTATATTCTTTCTGCCACCTCTTTCACAATGGACCCTGAGCCTTGGAAGATGTAATAGAGATATGAAATGGAATCTTTAAATGTTTGACTTAAAAAAAGGATTGGCAGCCATGTGTGGTGGTGCATGCTTTTAATCCCAGCAGTTGGGAGGCATATGCATGACGTTGCAATGCCTGGTACTACCTATACAAGACCACCACGATAGGAGGAAAAGTTGACAACATCAAATTAAAAGACAGACTAATTGGGAGGGGGAGGGGATATGATAGAGTGGATTTGTGATGAGGAAAATGGAGGAGGGGAGGGAATCATCATGGTTTATTATCTATAACTACGGAAGTTGTCAAAAAACATTTAAGCAAGTTTAGCAGGTAACGCACTTGCCTGCAAAGCCCAAGGACCCAGGTTCAATTCCCCAGGACCCACATTAGCTATATGCACAAGGTGGCCCATGTGTCTGGAGTTCATATGGCTGGAGGCCCTGGTGTGCCCATTGTCTCTCTATCTGCTCCTTTCTCTCCCTCTCTTAAATAAATAAATCAATTAAATATTTTAAAATATGTAAATAAATAACTGAAATATTTAGAAAAAACAAAAATTATAAAATTTTAAGTCGGGCATGGTGGTGCATGCCTTTGATCCCAGCATTTGGAAAGCAGAGGTAGGAGGAGTGCCTGGAGTTTGAGACCACCCTGAGACTACATAGTGAATTCCAGGTCATCCTGACCTAAAGTGAGACCTTACCTCAAAAAAAAAAAAAAAAAAAAAAAAGGAGGGAGGCTAAAATCAAAGAGGATATAAGTACATCATATGGAATCCTACATTTTTGGACCATGGAACACTCAGGAGCCATAGATTGTTGCTAGAAGATTTTCAGTGCCAGGGATGGGATACCTTCCAGCAAGCTGTTGGTCAGGGAGGTCCCTGATACCCACAAAACATTATAGGCCATTGCCAAGGCCCTTGGTTTCCCACCAAGAATAGATGGTAAGACCCTGTTGCTGAAGACTCCACATACTTGGGCTGCAAGGCCACTGAAAAATCTTGCTGGAACTGAACTGATAACCTCCTCCATGTAGATCAGCTGACAGAAAGCTGGAAGAAGCCATTCTGCATGTAGTTCAATGGGAGAGAGAGAAATCACCAGTGAAGATACTCAACAGTGGACACTGCAAGCCTTGTATTTGGTCAGCCAGGCCAAATGAGCCAATGGGTGCAATAGTGGCACGTCTGTCATGGTGGAAACCAACTGCCCTCTCATTGGACTGGAGGCCCACTCCATGGGAGGGAATACATCCCTGACACTGAAAACTTAAAACAGGGGTAGTCATGAGCCCTAGGGGTATAAAGTCTGCTTCTTTCTGGCTAAATGTATATACTATGCTTATCAAACTGCCCAGTAAGCACTTCTGTTAATATTCATACACTTATATTAATGCTACTCTCACTTTTGGCAGAGAATCTTCTCTTTTCAGATGGCAGTGACCTTGGGATGACTCAGAAGGTATCATGGTACTGGAAAGAAGTGACAGGAGTGCTCAGCACTGCAATATCTCTATCACACCTTCCAAGGCTCAGGGTCTAATGCGGAAGAGGTGGCGGAAAGAATGTAAGAGCCAGGGCTGGAGAGATGGCTTAGCAGTTCAGGCTCTTGCCTGCAAAGCCAAAGGACACAGGTTCAACTCCCCAGAACCCACATAAGCCAGGTGCACAACAGGGTGCATGCATCTGGAGTTCATTTACAGGGCAGGAGGCCCTGGCGTGCCCATTTTTTCTCTCTCTCTCTCTCACTCTCTCTCTCCACCTGCCTATTTCTGTATCTATCTCTCCCTCTCAAATAAAAATATTAAAAAAAAAAAAAGAATGTAAGAGCCAAAGGAAGGGTAGGACTCCATACAACATGCTCCTTCCAGACACAAAATGGCCTGGATATCCATGGCCTCACAGTGCCTGACACTACCTGCACAAGACCATCATAATAGGAGGAAAAGATCATGACATCAAAATTAAAAGAGAGACTGATTGAGATGGGGAGGTGATACGATGGAGAATGGAGTTTCAAAGGGGAAAGTGGGGGGAGGAAGGGTAATTCCATGGGGTATTTTTTATAATCATGGAAGTTGTTAATAAAAATTTGGAAAAAAAAAAAAGAGCTGGGTGTGGTGGCACACACCTTTAGTCCAGGCACTTGGGAGGCAGAGGTAGAAGGAGTGCCTGGAGTTCTAGGACACCCTGAGGCTACATAGTGAATTCCAGGTCAGCCTGAGCTAGAGTGAGACCCTACCTTGAAACAAACAGTCAAAAATTTAAAGCTGGGAGTGATAGCACACATCTTTAATCCAAGCACTCAGGAGTCAGGGGAGTGATATGATTTTGAGGCCAGTCTGAGATTACAGAGTGATTTCCATGCCAGCCTGGGCTGGAGCAAGACTCTTCCTCAAAAAAAAAAAAAAAAAAAAAGTGTGTGATAGTGTACACCTTTAATCCTAGCACTTGGGAGGCTGAGGTAGGAGGAGTGCCTGGAGTTCTAGGTCACCCTGAGACTACCTAGTGAATTTCAGGTCAGCCTGGGCTAGAGTGAGACCCTACCTCAAAAAACAAAACAAAGAAACAAACAAAAATAAAATAATAAAAAGATATATACTCAGGCTGGGCATGGTGATGCACACCTTTAATCCCAGTACTTGGGAGGCAGAGGTAGGAGGATCACTGTGATTTGAGGCCACCCTGAGACTCCATAGTGAATTCCAGGTCAACCTAGGCTAGAGCAAGACCCTACCTAGAAAACAAAGCAAAAAGTTTTACTTATTTATTTGCAAGCAGAGATAGAAGAATGAGCCCACAAGGACCTCTAGTCACTGCAAATGAACTCCAGATGCATAGGTCACTTTGAGCATCTAACTTTATGTGGGGACTGTGGAGTTGAACCTGGGCCGTTAGACTTCGCAGGCAAGCACCTTAATTGATGAGCCATCTCTCCAGCCTCCACCCCCTCCCCCACCATCCACCCAAGGTAGGGTCTCACTTTTGGCCAGGCTGACCTGGAATTTACTATGTAGTCTCAGGGTGGCCTCAAACTCACAGTGATGCTCCTAGTTCTGTTTCCTGAGTGCTGGAATTAAAGGTATGTGCTATCATACTCACCTGTAGCTCACACCTTTAATTCCTCGCCTGAGAGGCTGAGGTAAAAGGATGGCTGTGAATTTGAGGCCAGCCTGAGCTACACAGTTAGTTCAAGGACAGTCTGAGCTAGAGTGAGATCCTGCCTGTAAAAAAAACAAAAACAAAACAAAACAAAACAAAAAAAAACCTTGCAGCTGGAGATATAGCTTAGTGGCAAGGCACTTAGTGGTAAAGCTAGCATGCCTAAACGCCTCCCTGGGTTTCGTCCTCAATACCACAGGAACAAAAAATAAAGGAAGTGGTGTGGCTCCAAGAGTTTCACATCACCCTGGATGGCCTCAAGCCTGTCATGTAGCCAAGGATGACCGTGAACTTCTGATCCTTTTTCCTCCGCCTTCTGAGATTACAGAAATGCGCCACCATGTCTAAGGATGAAACCCAGGGCTTCTTTCACACTAGGCAAGCACCAACTGAGCTACATCCATACCCAGTTCTCCAATTCCATTAAAAATATGTTTGAGGGGCTGGAGAGATGGCTTAGTGGTTAAGTGCTTGCCTGTGAAGCCTAAGGACTCTGGTTCGAGGCTCGATTCCCCAGGACCCATGTAAGCGTAAGCCAGATGCACAAGGGGGTGCACAAGTCTGGAGTTCGTTTGCAGTGGCTGGAGGCCCTGGCGCGCCCATTTTCTCTCTCTCTGTGTCTGTCACTCTCAAATAAATAAATAAAAAAACAAAAATATGTTTGAGGGCTGGATAGATAGCTTAGCGGTTAAGGCACTTGCCTTTGAAGCCTAAGAACACAGATACAATTCCCAAGAACCCATGCAAGCCAGATGCACAAGGAGGTACGTGCAACTGGAGGTCTTTTGCAATGGCTGGAGGCCAAGTAAAGAAAATAAAAATGTTTGTATACCTATCAAAAGTTTAGAAGGCTGTCAGTCTGAAGTACGCTTTTAGATAATGCCATAAGTGAGTTTTCCCTTGTGTGCTTTTCTGCATCCCTCCACTTCCCACAAGGCGCATGGTACTTCCAAGGAGGAAAACACAGTAACTATTAATTTTTGGACAGAAGGAAAGAAAGCGCAGACATCTTTTTGTTTCGTGTCCTTCATAAACTCCTGAAGAAAAGCAAGGAAGTACTGCTGCTCCTTGCCTGTGCTCCTGAGAGTAAGAAGGGTGCCGCCATTTAGTAAGCTTTCCAGCACTGGTTAAGAACGGGTGTTGCCCTCACTGTGAGACAGGAATCTGACTGTTTCACAACGTGGCTTCTTGGCAACTCAAGGATAGCCTGACATTAGGCTCTGCTGGGTTTAGCTTCTTTCTGGGAGCTTCCATTATTTAGATACAGACCAAGGACTGTGTTCAAAAGAAGGCAAGGAGGCAAGGGGGCTGGAGAGATGACTCAGAGGTTAGGACACTTACCTCCAAAGCCTAAGGACCCAAGTTCAATCCCCCAGTACCCATTTAAGCCAGATGCACAAGCTGGCACATGTGTCTGGAATTCTTTTGCAGTGGTTGAAGTCCCTGGCATGACCATTCTCTATTTGTTTCTTCCTCTCTCTCAAATAAATAAAATGTTTTTAAAAAGAAGGCAAGGAAGTCTTCAGCTATAGGTATAGGTCTCCTGTAGTCCTCAATTCCTTTATTCCAGATAAAATTGGTAGTGTTTGAGGTGATATAGGTTGAAACTGAATTATTTTATTTCAGAAATAACCTACATGGGCAGGCATGGTGGCGCACGCCTATAATCCCAGCACTCAGGAGGCAGAGATAGGAGAATTGCTGTGAGTTCAAGGCCATCCTGAGACTATATAGTGAATTACAGATAAGCCTGAGCTAGAGCGAGACCCTACCTCAAAAACAAAACAAAACAACAACAACAAAAAAAAAACAAAAAAAAACCCAAAGAAACAAACAAACAAAAAAAAGAGGCAAGAACAAACTTATATGAAGAATTACAATTTCCTTGCTTTTGTCTTTATGGGGACTATATATACATTATCTGGAGGTCTTTTTTTTTTTTTAAAAAATGTTTGTTCATTTTTATTTATTTGAGAGCGACAGATAGAGAAAGAGGAAGAGAGAGAGAATGGGCACTTGTGGAGATCCTCCTACCTCTACCTCCTGAATGCTGGAATTAAAAGCATGTGCTACCATGCCCACCTTTTTTTCACTTCTTTCTTTTTTGTTGTTTTATCTAGCTGTTGGGCTCCTTCCCGCTCAGGTAGTGCCAGGGAAGAACCAGGCCTGCTGGTTCCTCCCTAGGGGTTGAGGGGATGAGTGTTGGACAACCTAGAAACCTCTCCTGACCACCAGAGAAAAACCACACTGAGTCGGGAGTCCTTTAGAAGCAGGAACTCACTTTATTGTAACAGGCGGGTGTTTATATAGTTGAGAATGAAGGCGGAGACTTTAGGGTGGGGTGAGATGTGAGGGCCAATAGCATACCGCGACCTTTGAGATGACTGGTTCTAAGCGCACATGAGCGGGGGACTATAACTTCCTGTGCGGAAGTGGCAGGCCAGAGGCCATTTGGCTCCCTGCTGAGTCATAGCTGGGCAGAGGCAGTTAGGCTCAGGAAGTTCCATTAGGCCTCACATCCAGGCCTATCAAGGCCCAACATCTAGCTAGTCTCAGGGTGGCCTCAAACTCAAGGCAATCTTCCGCCCTCTGACTTCAGAGTGCTGGGATTAAAGGCATGTGGCACTGCGCCCAGCTTCGCCCTTTTTTTTATTTTTAAAGGTAGGGTCTCACACTAGTCCAGGATGACCTGGAACTCACTCTGTAGTCCCACACTGGCCTTGAACTCACAGCAATTCTACCTCTGCCTCCCTAGTGCTTGGGACTAAAGGTGTGCACCACCAACCCCTTTGAGATTGGCTTCTGTCACCACCCGTTTGAGGATCTGACCTCAGAGATGAGGAAATCCAGTGGAAGGTGTTAAGGCACAGATCCCATCCTGGATGGCTGTGGCCAGGACTTAAGTTCTTAGCTACTCTTCCACTGGTAATAAAAGGGGTGAGGGTCCTTTGGCTTTGTAGGCAAGTGCCTTAACCGCTAAGCCATCCGGCCAGCCCCTTTCCTTTTAATTTTCTTTTGAGACAGTGTCAACTTTGTGTTTATTCATCCTCCTCCCTCCGAAGCCTGGGATTGTAGGTGTGTGGCACTGCCCAGCTCACACACTTGTCTAGGAGCACTTCTTGTTTCCTCCTACCACGACACCAGCCACAATGAATGAAGACTCACCATCAAAATCTCATTTTAACTTAATCACCTTTTAGCTGCCAAGTCACATTTTCAGACCCTTGGGGTTGGGATTTCAACATAGGAAGGGTGGGGCAAGACTCAACCCACAACAGGCTTGGATATGAAACAGCTCAGCTCCATGTGAGCGGCTTTGGGATACGAGAATGTGGTGTGTGAGGCCTGCTATCTGGTGTGCCTGAAGGATTCATAGCAGGCTAGCCTGCTCCCCATCCTCCCCCTGGTAGACTAGATGAGAGGGCTGGGCGAGCACGACCTGTGGACAGTGAAGAGACCAGCCCAGAGGGTGTAGGGTCAGGCTGAGTTGAGAAACAAGGTGTGACCTGATGGTGAAGCCTTTTATGATCTGTGAGAGACATTGAGCAATTTGACAGGAATCCGGGAAGAGGGAGAGGCACCTCTGATGAAACTTGTGGACCCTGTAGCTCCCATCCCATCTCTACCTCCCCAAAGGACACAAGATGACTTAGACATCACAAGTTCTGAAGCAAGCTAAGGCAGGGGCTTCCTTCTGAGCACGTTCTGGAGGCTAAACTGGCACTCACACATCCCTAGAGCACCTTCACCCTGAACCCTCATATTCCTGGGGAACCCTTGCACTTTCACTTGAGCACTATCACCCTGAAGAACCTCTTCTGTGCTGGGATCCCAGGATTGCACTTGGATAGAGGCTGTACTTTTCTTTTCTTTTTCTTCTGCTCTTTCGAGATAGGGTCTCACTCTAGCTCAGGCTGACCTGGAATTCATTATGTAGTCTCAGAGTAGCCTTGAACCCACAGTGATCCTCCTACCTCTGCCACCTGAGTGCCAACACACCTGGCTCAAGAGGCTGTACTTTTCAAGCTGAAGCCAAGTGCTTGGTTCTACAGGTGAATCACCTACTCTCTCCTCCCACTCCTATCCTTTATTCACTTAGACCATATTAGCCTTTCCTCTGGAAGGAGAAGTGGGAAAAAAAATCTAAAGCATTTAAATTTTGGGTTGGAGAGGTGGCTTAGCAGTTAAGACATTTGACTGCAAAGCCTAAAGGACCCAGGTTCAACTCCCCAGAACTCATGTAAGCCACATGCACATGGTGGCGCATGCATTGAGTTCATTTGCAGTTGATGTAGGCCCTGATACACCTATCTATTCCTCCCCAACCTGTAGTAAGTAAATAAAAGTTTAAAAAAGTAATCATTTTATTTTTATTTATTTTTTGAGGTAGGGTCTCACTCTGGCCTAGGTTGACCTGGATTCACTATGTATTCTCAGGTGATCCACATACCTCTGCCTCCCGAGTGCTGGGATGAAAGGCATGTGCCACCACACCTGGCTAGGTTTAAGCATCTTTTTTTTGGGGGGGGGGGGGTGGGGAGGGTTCAAGGTAGGGTCTCACTCTAGCCGAGGCTGACCTGGAATTCACTATGTAGTCTCAGGGTGGCCTCAAACTCATGGCGATCCTACCTGTCCCCGAGTGCTGGGATTAAAGATGGGTGCCACCACATTCGGCATCATCATTTTATTTGAGAGAGAAATAGAAAGAAGGGGATAGAGAGAATGGGCATGTCAGCACCTTTGGCCACTGTAAACGAACTCCAGACGCATGTGCCACCTTGAGGATCTGGGGAATCAAACCTGGGTCCTTTGGCTTCGCAGGCAAATTTCTTAACCACTAAGCTATTTCTCCAGCCCTTAAGCATCTTTTGGAGTGCAAGACAATTTGTGGATCCATTTTCTTTCATTCTTAAAAAAATTTGAAAGAGAAAGACAGAACAGGTGCACCAGGGCCTCCAGCCACTAAAAATGACCTCCAAATGCGTGCTCCACCTGTGCACTGGCTTAAGTGGGTACTGGGGAATTGAACCTGGGTTTTTAGCTTCATAGCCAAGCACATTAACCACTAACCCATCGCTCTGGCCCTGTGGATCCACTTTCCATTTTCTGGTCCCCATTTATCACAGATGCTGAAGATTGTTATAGATGTTAGGCATGGTTACTTCTTTTGGGGGGGGGGGTTGAGGTAGGGTCTCACTGTAGCTCAAGCTGACCTGGGATTGACTGTGTAGTCTCAGGATGGCCTTGAGCTCATGGTAATCTTCCTACCTCTGCCTCCCAAATGCTGGGATTCAAAGGCGTGCACCACCACGTCTGGCAAGCATGGTTACTTTTGAACTTCTATCAGCTTTCTCAGGAAAATGACATGCAACTGATCCATCCCTCCTCTAAGTGGTAATAGGTTACAATGTTTACGCATTTTAACATTTAAGGTGTTATCCCTTAAAAGCACAGAATTCAGGGCTGGAGAGATTTAAGGTGCCTGCCTGAGAAGCCTAAGGCCCCAGGCTCAATTCCAGTACCTACATAAGCCAGATGCACAAGGGGGTGTATGCGTCTGCAGTTCATTTGCAGTGGCTGGAGGCCCTGGCATGCCCATTCTCTCTTTGCCTCTTTCTCAAATAAATTCTTAAAACTTTTTTTTAAATGAAGAGAACTCTAGGTGGGAAGCTGGTTCACTGGATTAAGCACATGCTGCATAACTCTATGTACCTCAATTTGGATCCCCAGTCCCTACATAAAAGCCAGATGTCGTGACAGGCTTTTGTAATCTCTTGCCATCACAAACATAGTACAGATACACATGCCATTTTGCGTGTCTGGCTTTACGTGGGTACTGGGGCATCAAATCCAGGTCAACAGGCTTTGCAAGCAAGCTCCTTACCCACTGAGCCTAATTTTTTTTTCTCAATTAAAAAACTACTTATTTGCACAGACGGGGAGACAGAGAAAGAGGGTGAGAGAGGGAGAATGGTCACTTCAGGGCATTTTGCCACTGCCAACGATCTCTAGATGCATGTGCCAATTTGTACATTTGATGTTATGTGGGTACTGGGGAATTGAACTTGGGCTACCAGCTTTGCAAGCAAGTGCTTTAGCTACTGAACCATCTCACCAGCCCTAAATTTTTCTTTTAAAGCAAAGAATTCTTGTTTTTTTGTTTTGTTTTGTTTTTTTTGAGGTAGGGTTTCACTCTAGTCCAGGCTGACCTGGAATTAATTATGTAATCTCAGGGTGGTCTTGAACTCACAGGGATCCTCCTACCTCTGCCTCCCGAGTGCTGGGATTAAAGGTGCGTGCCACCATGCTTGGCTTAATGTTTTTCATCTTTAAATATTTTTATTTATTTATTTATTTGAGAGAGGGAAAGAAGAATGAGAGAGAATGAGTATGTGAGTATGCCAGGGCCTCCTTTGCAGCAGCTTGAGACCCTGGCATACCCATTCTGTTTGCAAATAAATAAATGAAAAGAATATATGTGTGTGTGTGTGTGTGTGTGTATACGAATGAAAGGACTGGGTGTGGTGACGCACTTTTAATTCCAGTACTTGGGAGGCTGAGGTAGGAGGATCACTGTGAATTCGAGGCCAGCCTGAGACTACACAGTGCATTCCAGGTCAGCCTGGGCTACAGTGAGACCCTACCTCAAAAAATACAACACAACAAAACAAAAAAAAAAAGGATCTGCTGTAAAGAACTGAGATGTAATTCTTACTCTGGCAGTGTGAATGGCAAGTTCAAAAGCTGTGGGGTTGGCATCTGCTCAGTGTTACAGACAGGGAGGTGACAAGCATGCCAGAAGTGGGTGTGAGTCTGAAGGGTATAGAGATGAAGTGTATAAATCCTGGAGGCTTGGCAGGTAACAAGATGTTCTGTTTCTACTGAATGACTGGGGAGACCCTGGACCTTACTGAGGTTCTTTAAAAATCGCTCTGGTTGCCATCTGTACTGAAGACATTATAAAGTGGGTGAGGCAGAGAAAGAGTTCACTTAAATAGCATGTTACTGTCCTACAAGTTAGGATTCTTTTTTTCATTTGGTTTTTCGAGGTAGGGTTTCACTCTAGCCCAGGCTGACCTGGAATTCACTATGTAGTCTCAGTGGCCTTGAACTCATGGCGATCCTCCTACCTCTGCCTCCCAAGTGCTGGGATTAAATGCCTGTGCCATCATGCCTGGCTTTATTGCTTTTTCCAGGTAGGGTTTCACTCTAGGTCAGGCTGATCGTTCTACCTCTGCTCTGGAGTGCTAGTATTAAAGGTGTGCAGCACTAAGCCTGGCTCAAGTCATGATTTTCCAAGATAAAGAAGAAAGGGGAATTAACTTAGTCTCTGGTGACTGCCTGTTGGTACCTCTGGCTGCAAAGTCCACAACCCCCAAGTTACAGTCAGGGCTAGTCCCTACCAGCAGGTGGGAGCATTGGTAGAACAGGTAAAAAATTTATTCACCTACTTAATTTCTTCTAAAACATTAAAGCCCAGAAAGACTTAGTGAATTTATTGTGATCTTGACTCACTGAAGTCAAAGAACACATTGTAGCTTCCCACATGAGATTCAGCCTTAATTCAACACAGGAAACAAATTTGTTTCCTAAGCCGGGTGTGGTGGCGCACACTTTTAATCCCAGCACTCGGGAGGCAGAGGTAGGAGGATTGCCATGAGTTCAAGGCCACCCTGAGATGACCGAGTTAATTCCAGGTCAGCCTGGACCAGAAAAAAAAAAAAAGTTGTTTCCTAAAATGACATTCGTTTAGATGAGATACACGTTAAGTTTATTTAAAGTGCTAAAAGTCTTATGACTCCCAAAACTTCACATGAGAATTATAATAGAAGAATGTATTAACTTAAATACTCAAGGTCAACTCAAATCCAGGAGTCCCTTGTTTTGGTGACATTGCTAGGAAATAGATGAATTAAAATCCTAACAGTAGCTGGCATGGTGGCACACACCTTTAATCCTAGCACTCTGGAGGCTGAGGTAGGAGGATCACAAGTGAGTTCAAGGCCATCTTCAGGCTTTATAAAACTCTGGTTTCATAACTCTATGTAAAAACTGATTTAATTATACCACCTCCTGCCCCCTTTATTTTGACAGGTTGTTAGGCTGGTCTTGAATTCATGATTCTCCTACCTCTGCCTCCTAACTGCTGGGGTTGAAGTGTGTACCATCATGCCTGTCTTATCTGCTAGCTTTCTATTCTATTATCTTCATTTTTTTTCTTCCCAGTTTTATCTGTCTTCTCTTTCCACAAATTCCCAAGCACAATTCCTAAAAACATGAGTATTCCTATTGTTCGGTTAGAGGTGAATTTATCCCAGCAGTCCTCAGGTCTGTTGATGTCTAGTGTGTAAATCTGTAAGAGAAGAGCACAGATGAGCAGATCAGTTCAGAGAAGGAATGAGCACTGACTTGCTGAGTATAAATAATGGGGAGCCGCTATTACAAGTACCTAGCTATCTTCCCCTGCAGAAAAATCTGTCATGTCTTTCACTGGGAATCATTCAAGAAGTGTCTTAAAAGCTTCTGCCTGACCAGTGTTGTTTTTCCAACATCCAAAACTGACATGACAGCTCAAAATCTCCTATGTGGCTTCATGTAGATGAATCAGTCAAAATGCACGTACATGAACATATTGTGCAAAATTATCTTCAGGCTATGTAAGAGGTGCATGAATCAAATGAATTCTGCATTTCAATTTGGGTTCCATTCCTAAGATACCTCATTAGTTTATGCAAATATTATAAAAAATTTCAAATTGAACCAGACATGGTGGTGCACACCTTGAAATTGTGGCATTAGGGAGGTAGAGGTAGGAGGATCACTGAGTTTGAAGCCAACCTGAGACTACATAGCGAATTCCAGGTGAGCCTGGGCTAGAGGAAGACCCTACCTCAAAAAACCAAAAAGAAAGAAAAAGTTCAAAATCAACAGCCTTTTGATGCCAAGCAATTTCTACAAGGGATGCTTGGCTTGCACATAGACATGTCTTCCACACACACTGAGGGAAGTCAGCTTCCCTGCAGCTCCCACCTTGAGCTCCAGCATTACTCTCTAGAGCAGTCTCAACTGAGAATAAGCGACATTTGGGTAAAGCACTGAACTGCTGTGCAGGGCACTGAGATATACTGCGGATTCCTAATTGTCACTCACTAAGTGAGTGGGACTCTCCTTGGTTATTATGAGAACCAAAGATGGTCTCTTCTTATGTTTCTGATCTCCTTCCTGTGCTCTGTGGGCAGTTACCTAAATTATGAGATTCCTACCTTCAATATGAGCCCTGCAAATACACCAAGAAAGCTTCATCTATCTTTTCTTTTTTACTTTCTGTCTCTCCCTCCCTCCTTCCCACACAGTGCCATCATATTACCCTACTGGGATATCACAATTCACCACTATGATTCCACAATGTCCTACTGTGACATCATAATGCCCTGCTTCCCTCCCTCCTTTCTCATTTTTCTTTTCTTTCTTTTTTTAAATAATTTATTTATTTGAGAGAAAGAGACAGAGAGAATGAATGAATGGGTGTGCCAGGGCTTCTAGCCACTTCAAACGAACTCCAGACACACATGCCACCTTGTGCATTTGACTTTACGTGGGTACTTTAACTGCTAAACCATCTCTCCAGCCTCCCCCCCCCCTTTTTTTTCAACCTAGGGTCTCAATCTAGCCCAAGCTGACCTGGAACTCACTCTGTAGTTCCAGGCTGGCCTCAAATTCACAGCAATCCTCCCACCTGTGCTGGGACTAAGGGTATGTGCCACCATGCCTGGCTCTTTTTCTTTTTTTGAGACAAGGTCTCACTGTGTAGCATAGATTAATCTTAAACTTTGGGTCCTCTGACCTTAGCCTCTCTAGTTGTGGGATTACAGGCATGTGCCACCATGCCAGGCTTGAACTATCCTCTTTATTTTGTGGTCTGAAGATTTAACTTCAAATACGAGAAGGCTATCTCCACCTTTTACACAGTACTGAGGACTGAACAGAGGACCACAACTGCAATTGAATATAAAACGTGAGCCAGGTATGTTGGTGCACACCTTTAACCCCAGCCCTTGGGAGGCAGAGGTAGGAGGATGGCCATGACCCTACCTTGAAAAACCAGAAAAATGAATAAATAAATACGGAACTCTAGACGCATGTGCCACCTTATGTATCAGGCTCTAAGCGTGGGTACTGGGGAACTGAACCCAAGTTGCCAGACTTTGCAAGGAAGTACCTTAACAACTGAGCCATCTCTGCAGTCCTTTTCTTTTCCCCTCAAGGGAGGGGTCTCATTCTTGCCCAGGCTGACCTGGAACGTACTCTATAGTCCTAGGCTGGCCTCAAACTCAAGTGATCCTTCTACCTCTGTTTCCTGAGTGCTGGGGCATACACCACCACGCCCAGCTTCTCTTCTTTCTTTTGTTGTTGTTGTTATTGTTAGGTATATTATTATTATTTAGGCTGTCCACCTATTTTTTGTTTCTTTTGCTTTTCAAGGTAGGATCTCACTCTAGCCCAGGCTGACCTGGAATCAACTACATAGTCTCAGGGTTGCCTAGAACTCATGGCAATTCTCCTACCTCTGCCTCCTGAGTGCTGGGATTAAAGGCGTGTGCTACCATGCCCGGCTACTCCACCTATTTTCACGGTAGGGTCTCTCACTGAACAAAGAACTTCCTAATTAGACTAGACTAGTTGGCTAGCAAGCTCAAGGGATCGATCCATCTGTGTCTACTCTCCACTCCCAGCCCAAGTCTGGGAAAGCAGGTACATGTCACCATGTTCAGTATTCATGTGGATACTGAGGCTTGAACACAGGTTCTCAGGCTTATGACGTAAACACTTTATTGACTGAGCTATCTTCCCAGCTTAGTCAATAATGGAAACTTTTTTTGTTTGTTTGTTTTGGTTTTTTAAGATCGGGTGTCATTCTAGCTCAGGTTGATTTGAAATTCACTTGGTAGTCTCAGGCTGGCCTCCAATCACAGCAATTCTCCTATCTCTGCCTTCCTACTGCTGGGATTTAAGGTGTGCACTTGGTTTCAATAATGTAAACTTAAAAAACATTTATTTATTTATTTATTTGATTTATTGAGACAGAGAGAGAGAGAGAGGGAGGGGGGGGTTGGGAGGGAGGAAGAGAAACAGGTAAATAGAATGTGTGCACCAGGGCCTTCAGCCACTGCAAACCAAATGCAGATGCATTTACTGCCTTGTACATCTGGCTTATGTGGGTCCATTTTATATGTACATGTATGTATGTGTGTGTGTGTGTATATATATATATATATATATATATATATATATATATATGTATATGTATATGTATGTGTATGTATATATGTGTGTGTGTGTGTGTGTATATTGTATACAATTGTATATATATATATATACACACACACACACACACACACACACACATTTTTTTTTTTTGGTTTTTCAAGGTAGGGTCTCGCTCTGGTCCAGGCTGACCTGGAATTCACTATGCAATCTCAGTCTGGCCTTGAACTCATGACAATCCTCCTACCTCTGCCCCCTGAGTGCTGGGATTAAAGGCCTCCATTTTTTTATTATTAAATATTTTTATCATTTATTTGTGTGTGTGAGAGAGAATATGAGAATAGGTGTGCTGAGGCCTCTTGCTCTTTCAAACAAACTTCAGATGCATGTATCACTTTGCACATCTTGTTTTATATGGGTACTGGGGAATGAAACCCAGACCATCAGGCTTTCAAGCAAGGACCTTTAACTGCTGAGCCATCTCTCCAGCCCTATTTATTTATTTATTTATCCTGTGGCACTGGGAGTTGAACCTTGGGCCTTGGTCATGCTGTGCAAGTGCTCTGCCACTGAGCTGCAGCCCTGGTCCTTCTTGTCCTTTTTAAGACCAAGTCTCTGAACCACCCAGGCTGGCCTGGAACGCCTTCCTTCATAACTGAAACTACAGGCATCACTATATTTCATATTTCACCTGCCAATGGCAATGCAGTCTTTTGAATATTTAGATTAGGAATAGCCTTCTATTTTTAAGTTTGTTTATAAGCTTATTTTTGGAGTAATTCAACTCAACTCACAGGCTTCAGGCATTCCTGAACATTTTCTAGACATATCTGAAGTAATTCCAGGAAAATAAAAGGAACAATCTAGGTTTCAGATTATATTATTTCTCTAAAGTACTGATATAGCTAATTTTTTCAACACAAGTAAGGGCAGAAAAGGGGCACTTCAGGGAGTAGAAATCAAGTCACTGTTTGTTTTAACACACTCCTTATCTAGAGTGCATTTTGTTTAAATAATTTGAATGATTTATACCAAGGAAAAAATAAGAGAAAGGTCAAACCTGGTGAGCCAGATGGGCTCCTACCACTACCAGAGCAGTGTAGTAGGGGGCAGTCTGGTCGCTGTTCATGCCCACCAGGCTCAAAGCCCCCAGCATGGCGATGCCAAAGCCACTGAGCCACTGCTTGGTGTTCTCTCTGAACAGCAACGCCGTGGACTTCAGACCAATCAGAGCGTCATCTTTTTTGTCCTAATATCAGGAATAGGAGAACATTTTTTACAATATTTAATTGGTACCATAAGATTCACACTTTGAAGCTCACACTCACAAGGCCACACAATCATGGAAGCCACCCCCTGCAGAGTAAAATGTCTTTTAAAGAACATGCAGATAATGCCACAAGCTGTGAGGATGATCCAGAAACACTGCCCATGAGCAGGAAGGAACAGGCTCCTCAACGTGAACTGTGGCCACTCACACCTCTCGGCTGCTTCTTACAATTGTAATGACTCTGAAGTGTGCTTCTACTGCAGCAGGATTCAAAGTCAACCTTCACAGAGCTCCTTTCTCCCCCAAGAGTTCTTGAATGTCAATTTCTCATTCATTTTAGTTTCCAGTTTCAACCTCACGGATACCACAGATATATAAAAATGTCCACCACATAATGACATCCATCCGCTTTTCATGAACAGCTTTTATTTTTTTTTTTCCTTGCCTCTCTCATCCACCCCTCTTTCCCACTTTTTTTCCAGTTTGTCTTGAAGTATGGTCTCACTGTAGCTCAGGCTGACCTAGAACTCACTCTGCAGTCCCAGGCTAGCCTCAAACTCATAGCAGTCCTCCTACCTCTGCTTCCTGAGTGCTGGACTAAAGGTGTACACCACCATGCCTAGCCCCATCCCTCTCCCTTTATGCAGAACTAGGTCTTGATAAAACTCACAAGTAGGTGCCTGGTCTTCCCCAGTAACACTAACTATCTCTTATAATCGGGACTATGAGGTATTGGCAGCTCCATATAAACTGTGTACTCACTTCCAAGAAGACACCTGACAGGCTATCTTTCAGTGTGGGGTTAAGTGTACTTTTTTTTTTCTCTCAAAATGCAATGACTTCAGGGTGTAAGCTATCATTTCAATTCTGTGAATCATAAGTCTCAACAAAACATGGTGTTCACTGAAGAAAATATAAATGGAATACAGTTGTCCTAGCCACTGGCTTGATGTTATGGCAAAAAGTACTATTCACACACAATATACAGCCCAGGGTGGACTCAAACACACAATCCTCTTGCTTAGATGTGCAGATATGTAGCACCATATCTGGCTGATGAAACACATTTTTTTTCCTTCCAAGGTAGGGTCTGACTCTATAGTCTAGGCTGACCTGGAATTTACTATATGTAGTCTCAGGCTGGCCTCAAACTCACAGTGATTCTCCTACCTTTGCCTGCTGAGTGCTGGGATTAAAGGCATGTGGCACCATACCTGGTTAAAAATACTTTTTTTCCAAATTTTTTTTTTAACAATTTCCATCATTATACAAACAAATCCCATGGTAATGCTCTCCCTCCCCCCACTTTCCCCTTTGAAACTCCACTCTCCATCATATCCCCTCCCTATCTCAATCAGTCTCTCTTTTATTTTGATGACATCATCTTTTCCTCCTCTTATGATGGTCTTGTGTAGGTAGTGTCAGACACTCTGAGGTCATGGATATCCAGGCCATTTTCTGTCTGGAGGAACATGTTGTAAAGAGTCCTACCCTTTCTTTGGCTCTAAAATTCTTTCTGCCATCTCTTTCACAATAGATCTGGAGCCATGGAAGATATGATAGAGATATTAGAGTGCTGAGCACTCCTGTCACTTCTTTCCAGCTACTTCTTTTTTTTTTTTTCAAGGTAGGGTCTCTAGCTCAGACTAACCTGGAATTCACTATGTAGTCTCAGATTGGCCTTGAACTCATGGTGATCATCCTACCTCTGCCTCCCAAGTGCTGGGATTAAAGGCATGTGCCAACATGCCCGGCATAAAAATATCTCTTAAAAAATGTCATAAGAAAGGGGATAGAGAGATGGCTTAGTGGGTGAGGTGCTTGTATGTAAAGCCTAAGGACCCAGGTTCAAGTCCCCAGGATCCATGTAAGCCAGATGCACAAGGTGGTGCATGCATCTAGAGTTCATTTGCAGTGGCTATAGGCCCTGGCACACCTATTTTCTCTCTTTCCCTCTCTCAAATAAATAAAGGAATAAGAAAGCTTTAAAAAATGTCATAAATAAGAAATGGAGGGCTGGAGAGATGGCTTAGCGGTTAAGCGCTTGCCTGTGAAGCCTAAGGACCCCAGTTCGAGGCTTGGTTCCCCAGGTCCCATGTTAGCCAGATGCACAAGGGGGCACACGCGTCTGGAGTTCGTTTGCAGAGGCTGGAAGCCCTGGCGCACCCATTCTCTCTCTCTCCCTCTATCTGTCTTTCTCTCTGTGTCTGTCGCTCTCAAATAAAATAAATAAATAAATAAAAATTAAAAAAAAAAAAAAAGAAATGGAGCCAGGCATGGTGGTGCCCATGCACTTGGGAGGCAGAGGTAGGAGGACTGCCATGAGTTTAAGGCTACCCTGCGACTACATAGTGAGTTGGGTCAGCCTGAGCTAGAGTGAGATGTGGCACATTTATACAGTGGAGTTCTACTCAGCAGTAAAGAAAAATGAAGTTACGAAATTTGCAGAAAAATGGAAGGACCTGGAAAGGATTATACTAAGTGAGGTAACCCAGGCCCAGGAAGCCAAGCGCCAAATGTTCTCCCTCATATGTGGATCCTAGCTACAGATTATTGGGCATCTGCGTGAGAGTGAAAATACTTCGTAGCAGAGGCCAGTAAGTAAAAAGGAGATATAAAGGGAAGAGAAAGGAAGGGAGGAGGGTACTTAATAGGTTGGTATTGTATATATGTAAGTACAATGATTGAGATGGGGAGGTAATATGATGGAGAATGGAATTTCAAAGGGGAAAGTGTGGGGGGGGAGGGTATTACCATGGGATATTTTTTATAATCATGGAAAATGTTAATAAAAATTGTGAAAAGAATAAAAAAGATTAACAAAAAAATGTACCTGAGGTGTCTGTGCAGTGAATGTTATTTTTAAAATTGTCAAAACTCAGAAACACAAGCTGGGCATGCTGGGGCATGCCTTTACTTCTAGCACTCAGGAGGCAGAGGTAGGAGGGTCACTGTGTCTGAGAGTACATAGGGAGTTCCAGGTCAGCCTGGGCTAGACTGATAACTTACCTTGAAAAAAACAAAACAAAGCCAAGCAAAACACTCCCCAGAAACAACCTAGCTGGCCAAAACAGACATATCATTATATTCAAAATGTTGGCATTCCTGTGAGTAGACTAGTATGCAGCCTGAAGTGACAATGACAAGGAATGGGTAAAACTAAGGGAAAGGACCAGGTGTGGTGGCCCATGCTGGTAATTCTAGTACTTGGGAAGCCAAGGTGAGAGGACCACAGAGGGCGGGCAATTGTGGTGACTAAAAGTAGTCTCAGCTCTGTAACCCACCATTGCATGACATGTGCAGGTTACTTCTCCACATTTTCTCATGTGTAAATACGGACAATAAAAGAAGTACCTTCAGGGGCTACAGAGATGGCTTAGCAGTTAAGGCACTTGCCTGCAAAGCCAAGAGACCCAGGTTTGATTCCCTAGGACCCATGTAAACCAGATACATAAGGCAGCGCATGTCTCTGGAGTTCATTTGCAGTGGCTGGAGACCCTTGAGTACCCATTCTCTGTCTGCCTTTCTCTCTCTCTAACAAATAAAGTAAAAGTTAAAAAAAAAAGTACCTTCCTTCCAGGAGGTCATGAAATTTCACCATTCTCTGTGAAGTAGCTAAAGCAATGCCTGGCACATAGTAACTACCACATGAGTGCTCACATACAAAGCAAAATAAACCAATTGTACTCTTTGGTGAGCAAACATAAATATGAAGCAGAAATGCGCTGTTGCAGCCAGGGAATTATGAATAAGTAGCTTTTTAGAATAAAAAAAAACTTTTCCTTTGGGCTGGAGAGATGGCTTAGTCATTAAGGCATTTGCCTGCAAAGCCAAAAGATCGTGGTTTGATTCTCCAGGACCCACGTAAGCCGGACGCACAAGGAGGCACACACGTTTGGAATTCATCTGCAAGGCTGAAGGCCCTGGTGCACCCATTTTCTCTCTGTCTGCCTCTTTTTCCCTCTCAAGAAATAAAGTTTTTCCTTTAATTTGTTTTTTATTTAAAGTTCTCAGGAATAGACATTATGGCTCAGCAGTTAAAGATACTTGCTTGCAAAGTCTGCTGGCCTGGGTTAGATTTTCCTGGTATCCATAAAAAGCCAGATGAACAAAGTGGCACATATGACTAGAGCTCATCTGCAGTGGCAAGAGGCATTGGCACACCCATACTCTTTCTCTTTCTCTACTTGCAAATAAATAAGTAAATAAATTTTAAAACAAAACAAACCCAATAAGTAACAATAACAAAAACAAACAAACAAAAAAACCAGGGGCTGGGGAGACAGCTCTACCAGCAAGCATGAAGATCCTCAGAATCCATGAAAAACAGCCATGTGTGGTGGCATATGCTTGAATGCCAGCAATGAAGAGGTAGAGTAGGCCGACCCCTGGTGTTCAGTCTAGCCTCCTTGGCAAGTTTCAGTGTTAGAACTTGCCTCAAAGAAAAGGTGGACAGTGTCTGATGAGTCACACCTAAGGCTGTCCTCTGGTACACACGCACACCCACCCACCCGCTCACCCTTCTGTGGGCACACACACACACACAGAAATAACAATACCTAAATCAAACTTAAGAAAAATGTCATTTCTTTACCTGATGGGCATAAATAGTATCATAAATCAGTGTCCACATAACTCCGGAAAAATAAAGAGGCAGGCACACAGACAGATCGCAGGAACCCTTGACAGCAGACCATCCGAGTAAAGCTCCCCAGTTAAAAGTCAGGCCTACAATTGGTAGAACACAAACAGGGAGAGTGGAATGCACTTCAGCACCTAAGGGGGGGGATGGGACAGCATCCACATGTATCAAGTGCTCACTGAGCCACGTCCCTGGGATGCTGTTATCAATGTCCCTACTGAATCCTCTCAACCCTTTCTGGTACTGATGTGATAGTTTACAAAAAAAAGGAAACAAGCTCAGAAAGCCTAGTTAATAGTTGATACAGGGCTGGAGAGATGGCTACTAAGCTACTAAGATGGTTACGATGCTTGCCTGTAAAGCCTAAGGACCTGGGTTCAATTCCCCAGTATCCACATAAGCCAGATAAATAAGGTGGTGGGTGCATCTGGAATTTGTTTGCAGTGGCTGGAGGCCCTGGAGCGCCCATTCTCTCTCGCTTTTTCCCTCTTCCTTTTGCTCTCTCAAATAAATAAAAATAAACTATTTTCTTAAAAAAATACCTAGCCGGGCGTGGTGGCGCACACCTTTAATCCCAGCACTCAGGAGGCAGAGGTAGGAGGATCACCGTGAGTTCAAGGCCACCCTGAGACTACAGAGTTAATTCCAGGTCAGCCTGGACCAGAGTGAGACCCTACCTCGAAAAACCAAAAAAAACAACAACAACAAAAAAAACAACCTAATACAGGGCTGGAGAGATGGCTTATCAGTTAAGGTGTTTGCCCGCAAAGCCAAAGAATCCTGGTTCAACTCTCTAGGACCCTCATAAGCCAGATGCACAATGGGATGCATGCACCTGGAATTTGTTTGCAGTGGCTGGAGGCCCTAGAGTGCCCATTCTCTCTCTCTCTGCCACTTTCTCTCTCTCAAATAAATAAAAAAATATTTTAAAAAGTAGTTAATACAATCAAGCTAACAGAAAGAAGAATATCTCCTAATGAGGTGCTGAGGTCTGAACTTGGACCTATCCGACTCAAAACCTGTGTTCTTCCAGCACCACTCTACCTCCCCTCAAAGTTACAGACACAAGAGTACTGATAGGAACACATTTATTCTCCAAGCCCAGTATCACTGAGGACTGCAAACCAACACCCGCATGCTGACAACTCTTACATCTCCACCTACAGGACTGGTCACCACCCTAAGCTCCAGGCTTAATTTACTGCTGCACACCTCTGCCTGCAACTGTCCTAGCCTTTCCCCAGAAATCCATTTCCTCCTCTTACACTGTCTCTTTCCACTCAGAAAGCCCCTCTTCATCTGATTCATGCTTCTCTGTGGCCCTATAGCTCCCGTATTTGCCAACTGCACTTCAGTGACCTGCAGATCTGCTGTCTTGCTTGGCCCCCCACCCCCACCCCCACCCCAAGGTAGGGTCTCGTTGTAGCCCAGGATTACCTGGAATTCACTATGTAGTCTCAGGGTGGCCTCGAACTCACAGCGATCCTCCTACCTCTGCCTCCCAAGTGCTGGAATGAAAGGTGTACATCACCACACCCAGCTTGTCTGTCTCTCTTCTATCTCCCTCTACTTATAAATAATTTTTAAAAGCTGGGCATGGTGGCACATGCCTTTAATCCCAGTACTTGGGAGGCAGAGGTAGGAGGACTGCTGTGAGTCTGAGGCCACCTGAGACTACATAGTGAGTTCCAGGCCATCCTAGGCTAGAGTGAGGCCCTGCCTCAAAAAACCAAAAACCAAAAACCAAAAAAAAAAAAAAAAAAAAGAGAGAATTTATTCCATTTTGAAAAACTTCATGATTAGTCTGATGTTCCCCTACCTACCCTATACAAAACACACATACACATACCCCATACTATAAAAGTGTGATTTGATAAGACTTCAAACTTACCCAAGGCTAACTGAGGCCAAAATGTGATTCTTTTCATGAGTGGGTAGGTGATGACAAGAAGTAAGGATGATGCTCCCAGAACTATACTAAAAACACAAAAACCTGGGTTAATGTTACCATCATTTAGAGACCACTACACACTGTAAGATATTAGTAATAACACTGAATTTATTTCTTTTTCTTTTTTCTTTTTCTTGCTTTTCAAGGTAGGGTCTCACTCTGGTCCAGGCTGACCTGGAATTCACTATGTAGTCTCAGGGTGGCCTCAAACTCTCGATGATCCTCCCACCTCTGCTTCCAAAGTGCTGTGATTAAAGGTGTGTGCCACTATACCCGGCCTGGAATTTATTTTTATCTTAAATAATATTTATAATTGTTTTTTCTTTTGACTTTTTTCCATATAGGGTCTAACACTATAGCTCAGACTGACCTGTATTTCATTCTGTCGTCCCAGGCTGGCCTAAAATTCATGGTAATTCTTCTACCTTAGCTTCCTGAGTTCTGGGATTAATAGCATGTGTTACCCCACCCAGCTGTTTAAATGATTTTTGTTATATAAAATTTGCTTCCTACACTCTGGCTTTTCCTATTATAAAGGACTAGAAAAATATTTTAAACAAAAGAATAATTAACATATGTATCACTCTCGTGCACTGGGTACTGGTCTAAGCATTTTACACCTAGAGTTACGTACTCTTCATAATGACCCAGAAGGCAGTGAGTTTGAGTCCTATTCTCTTTTGCAAGTGAGAAAACTAAAGCAAAAGAGATAAAGTCAATTTATGACAAGCCTACAGCCAACATATTACTAAATGGGGAAAAACTGGAAGCTTTTCCACTAAAATCAGGAACAAGACAAGGGTGTCCACTGTCCCCACTTCTATTTAATATAGTTTTGGAAGTCTTAGCCATAGCAATAAGGCAAGAGACACACATAAAAGGGATACAAATTGGAAAGGAAGAAATCAAGTTATCATTATTTGCAGATGACATGATTCTATACATAAAGGACCCTAAAGACTCTACTAGCAAGCTGTTAGAGCTGATCAAAACCTACAGCAATGTAGCAGGATACAAAATAAATACACAGAAATCAGTAGCCTTCATATATGCTAACAACAAACACACAGAGGATGAAATCAGAGAATCACTCCCATTCACAATTGCATCAAATAAAATAAAAATACCTTGGAATAAACCTAACCAAGGAAGTAAAGAATCTATACAATGAGAACTTTAAAACACTCAAGCGAGAAATTGCAGAAGACACTAGAAAGTGGAGAAACATCCCTTGTTCCTGGCTTGGAAGAATCAATATCGTGAAAATGGCAATCTTACCTAAAGCAATCTACACATTTAATGCAATCCCTATCAAAATTCCAAAGGCTTTCTTCATGGAAATAGAAAAAACAATCCAAAAATTCATTTGGAATCACAAAAAACCTCGAATATCTAAAATAATACTGAGCAACAAAAAAGAGGCTGGTGGTATCACCATACCTGATTTTAACCTATACTACAGAGCCATAGTAACAAAAACAGCATGGTACTGGCACAAAAACAGACATGTAGATCAGTGGAACAGAATAGAGGACCCAGATGTAAGCCCAAGTTGCTATAGCCACCTGATATTCGATAAAAATGCCAAAAATACTCATTGGAGAAGAGACAGACTCTTCAGCAAATGGTGTTTTGAAAACTGGATAAATATCTGCAGAAGGATGAAAATAGATTCTTCTCTCTCGCCATGCACAAGAATTAAGTCCAAATGGATTAAAGACCTTAACATCAGACCGGAAACTTTGAAACTGCTAGAGGAAAAAGTAGGGGAAACCCTTCAACATATTGGTCTTGGCAAAGACTTTCTGAATACAACCCCAATTGCTCAGGCAATAAAACCACAGATTAACCACTGGGACCTAATGAAATTACAAAGATTTTGCACCGCAAAGGACACAGTGAAAAAAGCAAAGAGGCAACCTACAGAATGGGAAAAAATCTTCGCCAGCTATATATCTGATAGAGGATTAATATCTAGGATATACAAAGAACTCAAAAAGTTAACTAATAAGGAATCAAACAAGCCAATCAAAAAATGGGCTAAGGAGCTAAATAGAGAGTTCTCAAAGGAAGAAATACGAATGGCATATAAGCACCTAAAAAAATGTTCTACGTCACTAGTCATCAGGGAAATGCAGATTAAAACTACATTGAGATTCCATCTCACTCCTGTCAGATTGGCCACCATCATGAAAACAAATGATCATAAATGTTGGCGGGGATGTGGAAAAAAAGGAACCTTTCTGCACTGCTGGTGGGAATGCAATCTGGTCCAGCCATTGTGGAAAACAGTGTAGAGGTTCCTAAAGCAGCTAGAGATTGATCTACCATATGACCCAGCTATAGTGCTCCTAGGCATATATCCAAAGGACTCATCTCATTTCCTTAGAAGTACATGCTCAACCATGCTTATTGCTGCTCAATTTATAATAGCTGGGAAATGGAACCAGCCTAGATGTCCCTCAACAGATGAGTGGATAATGAAGATGTGGTACATTTATACAATGGAGTTCTACTCAGCGGTAAAGAAAAATAAAGTTATGAAATTTGCAGAAAAGTGGATGGACCTGGAAAGTATTATACTAAGTCAGGTAACCCAGGCCCAGAAAGCCAAGCGCCACATGTTCTCTCTCATATGTGGATCCTAGCTACAGATGACTGGGCTTCTGTGTGAGAATGAAAATACTTAGTAGCAGAGGCCAGTAAGTTGAAAAGGAGACATAAAGGGTGGAGAAAGGAAGAGAGGAGGATACTTAATAGGTTGATATTGTATATATGTAATTACAATGATTGTAATGGGGAGGTAATATGATTGAGAATGGAATTTCAAACGGGAAAGTGTGGGGGTGGGGAGGGAGGGAATTACCATGGGATATATTTTATAATCATGGAAAATGTTAATAAAAATTAAAAAAAAAAAAAAAGAGATAAAGTCAGTTGTCAACTGTCATAGTTAGTCTACACAGTAGCCAAGATTTGAATCTAAAGCAATCTGGCTTCTAGAGGCTGGTCTGTTAACCACCACTTACAAACATTAGGTGCCCAGGAAAGCAGAGTCCTAACAGTACATTACAGTCAGAACTCTCTTATGTTCATGGTTGGTGTGCCTTCCTAAGAGATGAAAAGCAACAGAACACAGGATGTTCTTAGGTATCTTGAAGTCCATCTAATCCCACCCCTCGAGTAATTACCTTCTAAAGGAGTTTTCATCATGTTACTGATGCTGGGCCACACATGTAACCAAGCCTAGTCTCAAGAGAGTCACTTATTTGCTGACACCTCCTCCCTTCTTTTCCTCACAGAACCTTTTTTTTTTAAGGTAGGGTATCACTCTAGCTCAGGCTGACCTGGAACTCACTATGTCGTCTCAGGGTAGCCTCGAACTCACTGCAATCCTCCTGCCTCTGCCTCCCAAGTGCTGGCCCAGCTCTCACAGAAATATTTTGTAAGCAGTTAGATACACCCTTTCTCATCTTCTGTTATTTTGGTTTCATGGCCCTGGGAAAGGTATGGTTCCTCTTTCTGTGAAGAGAATATAACCACTTCTGCTTTCAGATATTTCAGAGATAACTATCAGCATAAATAAAATTATGCCAATACATGTGGTTGTACACACATGGAAAACCCATGAAGTGCCTTGTATCCCTTAGGGAACAGAGAGTATACATACAGTTAATATTCTTTTGGAGGAAAGTGTTATTGAAGTGATATTACCATATGGTAAGTTACTGGATTAATGCTTGCTCAAGTGCACATGCTCCGCAGATAGCCAGGAACAGCTCTGCACTGGACACTTCTATTACAGTTCTTCCTTCTCCATTCCCAAGGAGAAGCTTTCTACATCACTGGTGTGACGGTTATGTTAATGTCAACCTGACAGGACCTAGAATCACCTGAGGGACCACCTAGAATAGGTTGGCCTTTGGGCATACCTGGAAGGATTACCTTGAGGAGATTATTTCAAAGATTCCCTTTAGCTGAGGGTGGCACCATTCAATGTGCTGGGGCTCTGGGCTGTATAAAAAAGCATGCATCACTCTCTCCTTCCTCACTGTGGACTGAAATGTGCCAGCTAAGGCTCCTGCCACCATGCCTCTCCTCCCATGATGGGCTATAACCTGGACTGTAAGACGAAATAAACCCTTTCTCCCCCAAACTGACTGTTGTCAGGCATTCTGACTCAGCAATAGGTAACACAATAATGAAAAGCACATTTACTATACCTGTAGTAGTTCAGACACAGAAGGACACCCAGGGCCAAGGACAACTGTCCCCCAAGGAAGACAAAGGATTGGAAGGGGGAAATGTCTCCAGCAGCTATGGGGCGATCTGCTGTTCTTGTAACCTTAACACAGAAAACAGACATCTTAGCCTCATGCAACATACATTTAAAATGTTGAAAATTTAAAATGTTGAAAACCTCAAATGTTGAATCAAGAGACAGGCCCATGGTGAGCACAAAGGCACAAATATTGACAGAATGAAATCAACATGAAAGTACTGCCAAAACCTAACACTATATATTTAAAGAAGCTTTGTTGAGAGCTGAAAGTTCCCACCACTCTTTCTCATCTCCAGACAAATAAAGGAAAGCAAATTCCTTTTCCATCTATTTAGCAACCTAGCTTAGAGAGCTCAACTTCCACTGAGAAAAGAGGTTTAGTAAGATCTCAGGAACAACAAATTGCAACAGATATGGGATAAAGTTATTGTCACATTAAAAACATTTTTTTTTAATTTATGTGAGAAGGAGAGAGAGAATGAATGGGTGTACCAGAGCCTCCAGCCACTGCAGACAAACTCCAGATGCATTCACCACCATGTGCATTGTGGGTACTGGGAAACTGAACCTGGGTCCTTAGGCTTTGCAGGCAAATGCCTTAACCCCTAAGCAATCTCTCCAGCCTCTAATGTCACATTTAAATATATATATATATATATATATATATATATATATATATATATATATATGGTTGTTGTTGTTGTTTGGTCGGGCATGGTGGTGCATGCCTTTAATCCCAGCACTTGAGAGGCAAAGGTAGGAGGATCACAATGAGTAGAGGCCACCCTGAGACTATGTAGTGGACTGGAGTGAAGCCCTACATTGAAACATCTGCAACCCCCCCCCCCTTATTTTTTATTTGCAAGCAGAGAGAGATAGAAAAGAGACAGAAAGAATAGGTATGTCAGGGCCTGTAGCCACTGCAAATGAACTCCAGATGCATGTGTTACTTTGTGCATGTGGCTTTACGTGGGTACTGGGGAACTGAACTTGGATCATTAGGCTTTGCATACAAATGCCTTAACCACTGAGCCATCTCTCCAGCCCTGATGTCATCACATTTTTAAGCACAGGAAGCTTAAAAAAAAAAAAAAAGAGAGAGACCTGGGTTTGTAAGTGGGAGTGCTTTTACCATGTGACCTAAGAATGGGTCTGTGATACTGCAGACTTGCCAAACCACTAAGGGCAAACTTAACTGGAAGAATGTAGGCAGAGCTGGAAAATACATCATATGGACTGTTTTCTCCTTCATGGAATGTAGCTATCCAAAATTCAACCATAAAGCTGGGAGTGGTGGTGCACGCCTTTAACCCTACTACTCAGGAGGCCGAGGTAGGAGGATCACACTGAGTTTGAGGCCACTCTGAGACTATATAGTGAATTCCAGGTCAGCCTGGGATACAGTGAGACCCTACCTCTAAAAACAAAAACAAACAAACAAACAAAAAAAAAAATCAACCACAAAGAATATTACAAAAATTTTCAATACTGATAGAAAAACTTAGGATATGGGATTAGAGTATTTGAGCACAACTCTATCACTTACAGATTCCATAACTTACATGTTCAACAAAATCCTTTTCAAATATTTAATGTTGAATGTCCGCTGTGGAGACAGACCCATTCCTCACACATTGTTAATAATTTATAGCTCTGTTTTTCATTTTCTGTACTTTCTGTGCCTTATGTTGAGACAGAAAAAAAAAAACTTAAAAAGGAATGTTGAACTAACTATGTGCACAAGTTATCCTGAAGCTTCATTCACATGGAACAGAATGAAAAGCTGACTAGGAAATGTGAACCTTCCAATCAAGTGTGCATTTGCTGGCCACTCAAGCCATCTGGACTGTCAGCTAGAGAAGCGTTAGCACCCTGCCCCAGCCACTCCTCCACTCCATGTGAGACACACACAGAGCTTCAGTTATCAAACACAATATACTTTACCTCAGTTCCATCTCTATCTGCTCTTCCTTCTGCCTACAATAACTTTCACCCTCTAGTCTGCCCTCCTCCTCTTCTTTTCTTTGCCATTTCACTCTGATAAGAGTTCAAAGTTTATTTCCCCTACCTGGGACATTCTTTCAACACCCCTGCCAAGACCATCTTAGTGTACAGCACTAACAATGCAAAAAAGTTTTTTTTTTCTTCTTTTTCTTTTTTTCTACTAGGTAATCTCAGGCTGGCCTGGAGTTCACAATTGATCATCCTACCTCGGCCTCCTGAGTACTGGGATTAAAGACATATGCCACCACATCTGGTCTAAGAAAGTTTTTTTTTTATTTTTGGTTTTTCGAGGTAGGGTTTCACATTAGCCCAGGCTAACCTGGAATTCACTAT
This sequence comes from Jaculus jaculus, assembly GCF_020740685.1. Taxonomy (NCBI): domain Eukaryota; kingdom Metazoa; phylum Chordata; class Mammalia; order Rodentia; family Dipodidae; genus Jaculus; species Jaculus jaculus. Next base: position 115,525,717 of record NC_059103.1, on the reverse strand, counting down.
GTAGTCTCAGGATGGCCTCGAACTCATGGCAATCCTCCTACCCCTGCCTCCCGAGTGCTGGGATTAAAGGCGTGAGCCACCATGCCTGCTCTAAGAAAGTTTTTACTAACTTTTCAGTGGGTATGTAAATATGATTTTTAAAACGTCAGGAGGCTAGAGTACAGGAGTAAAAATTAATTTTCCCACTGCTGTCTCCTATGCATGTGTTCCCTCTCCAGAAGTTTACAAGGGAGGACTCTTACATAGCCTATGCTAGTACAACTGACCTGACTCATTTAACCTAAGATTTGATGTACAGCATATGGCTCCAAAATAGGCCTCAAAGGAAGAGACTATGTATCTTTTGGAATCTAAAGTTTCAGGGTGGGATTTTTTTTTTTTTTTTCTTTTTTTCAGGGTAGCATCTCACTGTAGCTCAGGCTGACCTAGAACTTTACTCTGTAGTTCCAGGCTGGTCTCAAATTTACAGTGATCCTCCTATCTCTGCCTCCTTAGTCCTGAGATTAAAGGCATGCACCATCACACACGGTTAATATTTATTTGAGAGACAGGAAAGAGAATGAAAGAGCCAGGGCCTCTTGCCACTGAAAATAAACTCCAGAAAAATGCACCATTTTGTGCATCTGGCTTTACATGGGTATTGAGAATCAAATCCAGGCTGTCAGGCTTTGCAAGCAAGCACCTTTAACCACTCAACCCCCTCTCCAGCCTGACCCCTCCCTTTTATTATTTTTTAAAAAGTATTTTTATTATTTGCAAGGAGAGAGAAGGGGGGGAGGAAATACAGAGAAGGAGACAGAGAAAATGGGCATGCAAAGGCTTCCAGCCACTGCAAACAAACTTCCAGAAGCATGTGTCACTTTATGTATCTGCTTTATGTGGGCACTAGGGAATCAAACTCGGGTTGTTAGGCTTTGCTAGCAAGCACCTTTAACTACTGAACCATCTTTCCAGCCCCAGATTTTTTTTTTTTTTTTTTTTTGAGGTAGGGTCTCACTCTAGTCCAAGTCAATCTGGAACTCACTCCAGATTGGCCTGGAACTCACAGCAATCCTCCTATCTTAGCCTCATGAGTGCTGGGATTAATAGTGTGTGCTACCATTTTCATTACTAGCCTTTAATTTCTTTATTTACCCTTGGCACTCAATTTTTTTTTCATTTCTATTTATTTATTTATTTGAGACAGAGAGAGGAGAGAGAGAATGGATATGCCATGGCCTCTATCCACTGCAAAGGAACTCCAGACGCATGCGCCACCATGTGCATCTGGCTTATGTGGGACCTGGAGAATCAAACTGGGTCCTTAGGCTTCACAGGCAAGCACCTTAACCACTAGGCCATCTCTCCAGTCCCCAAATTCCTAATTTACTTTGAAAGATACAGCACACACCTTGCCCTATGGCCACTCTTGTACTGGGCGGAACGTAAGCTTCCAGCACCAGCTACTCAGCTGGTGCTCCTCTCATGCTGGTTGCTGAGAACCAAACATGGTCTTGCTGCTTTACGTGGCATCCCAGTCATGCCACCATGCTATCCTGCAGACTCAAAAGGAGCCACTCTGGTCCTTCCCAGGATGAAACTACCTGTTTATCGTAGTCACGGTCCCACATGTCATTAATAGTACAGCCTGCTCCACGCATCAGAATGGCTCCAGTGCCAAAGAGGGACAACATGTACCAGTCAGGAAAACCACCTGGCTCAGCAGCCAAGCCAATGCTCCAGGTGCATGGCAAGTACAGGAGCCAGGTTCCTATGCAAAAGCAAAAAGACAGAAGTCAGTTCACTGCCTTCATCTGTTTAATTACCATGTCCCAAAGAGGCACAGAACATTCTACACAAAGAGAGAGGCCAGGCGTAGGTATGAACACCTGTAACTGCAGCACTGGGGACCCGAACCTGGAGGATCAAGAGTTCAAGGTCAGTACTGGGGAGCAGCTGGAGGCGGGACAGAGTGCCTGTATAACATGGAGCCCGAGTTCAGTCTCCAACATCACATAAAACTGGGTGGGATGGCTTGTATCCGGAATCCTACCAGTTAAGAGGTGGAGACAGGAGGAACAGGAGTTCAAGGTGATCCTCAGCTATAGAGGGAGTTGTGGGCTAGCCTGGGCTACACCAGACTCTATCTCAAAAAAAAAAAAGTTCAAGGCCAGTCTACTGGGCTATTTTGCATGACTATGAACAAAACAAAAGACTACCACCAATAAACAAAAATCCCTGCCCAAACTGGGAAAGTCAGTCAGGCATGATGGTGGACATCTGTAGTCTCAGGAGGCAGAGGATCACAAGTGCAAGTCTAGCATGCTCTACATATCATATAGGCCAGCCAGGACTATATGGCAAGAATCTAAAACAAACAAACTGAAAAAAGAAATTTGCAACATTTCCTGAAAAGGACCACTCTCCAGGATGTGTATAAAGTTCCTGGGAATGGAAGAGGTCAGTAATACCATGAGATACAATAATTCAACTGGCTTTTATATGACACCTACATTCCTGCAATATTTGTTATCTACTAGATTGGGAAAACCAAAGTCTGATAACATATTGTGGGAAGTTGGATACTCTCAGGTATTTCTGAGGAAGTCCCAAAATGGTACTATACTTATAGAGGACAACTTAAGAATTTTTACATATTTGTGTCTATACATGTATAAGATATAGTTTTTCTTAGAGGGAGTTCCAAGGTATGGTCTCATTCTAGCCCAGGCTGGCCTCAAACTCACAGCAATCCTCCTACCACAGCCTCCCAAGTGCTGGGACTAACAGCATGTGGTACAACCCCTGGCTTCTTTCAAACTAGTCTGAAGGCCAGTATGTTCATACACCATGTCAGAAAAGCCACATTGGTATCTGATAACAACTGTTTGCTTCTGGAAGAGGAACTACATGAATATGATATAGTGGTGAGAGAATTACTTTTCACTCTAGCCTCCTGAATTTTGCATCATATGCCCATAACTACTGAAAAGTTAGTTAAAAAAAAAAAAACCAACAACAACAACAAAAAAACCCTGCCTTTTCTGTTGTTAGTACAGTACACCAAGATGGCTGTTGGGGAGGGACGTTGCTCTGTAGCTTTTTGTTATGTTGTACTGAATCTTTTGCAGCAACATGTGCAAATGGATTTAGATCCTAATACTTAGCTCATAAACTAAGTGGTAAGCTAAACAAAAGTAAATATGCAGATTAAACTTAAAAAATATTAGTTAGTTATTTATTTGAAGGGGGAAAGAGAGAGAATATGGGCACACCAGGGCCTCTAGCCATGGCAAACAAAACCCCAGATACATGAGCCACCTAGTGTACCTGGCTTTATGTGTGTCTTGGGTAATCAAACCTGGGTCCCTAGGCTTTGTAGACAAGTGCTCTAATCACTGAGCAATCTCTCCAGCCCCCTAGGTTAGACTTTAAATGAACTTCAATAGCTGTTTGATTTCTAAGACAGCAGTCTTTCAATTAATATTAATAAATAGCTCAGTAGTAGAGTGCTTGCATAGCATGCTCAAGGCTTTATGTTTAATTCTTGGTACTGGATGAGAGCAAGGGAAAGAGAAAGGGAGAGAGAAAGAGAGGGAGAATGAAAGAGCAAGCAAGACTGAGAGAGCCTGAGATTCAGAGGTAATCAAATACTGGGGCTGGAGAGATGGCTCAACGGTTAAAGGTGCTTGCTTGCTTGCAAAGCCTGCTGGCGTAGGTTTGATTACCCAATACCCATGTAAAGCCAGATTCATAAAGTGGCACATGTGTCTGGAGTTCACTGTAGTGACAAGAGGCCTCTCTCCTCTCTGTTGGCAAATAAATATAAATAAAAGTATTTTGTCCCTGGTACAGAAGTAGGAGGAGCAGTGTGAATTCAAGGCCAGCCTGGGACTACAGTGAATTCCAGGTCAGCCTGAGCTAGGGTTAGACCCTACCTTGGAAAAGACAAAAACAGAATATACATTTTTTTTTCTTTCTTTTTGGCAAGCAAGAACCTTGAACCTCTGAGCCATCTCTCTAGCCCTAACTTTTATTTTCTTAAAATCAAATCTGGGGCTAGAGAGATTGCTCAGTGGTTAAGGTGCTTGCCTGCAAAGCCTAAGGATCTAGGTTTGATTTCCTAGTACCCATGTAAAGCCAGCTGCACAAAGTGGCATATGCATATGGAGATCATCTGCAGGGCTTAGAGGCCCTGGCAGACTCATTCTCTCTTTCAGTCTGTCTCTCTCAGCTTGCAAATAAATAATTAAAAAAAAAATCAAATCCTACACAAGTAGTCATTTCAAATGACTAAAATTGAAGCTTTATTCACTTACAAGTATTTATAAAGCACATACTCTTGGCTAAACACTGCATACCGTAAAAGTAAGAACTACAGTTCTTAACTTTAATAAAAGATAGCATAACATAAACCATTACAATAAAAGATAAAAGTGTGAAGGGCCACAAAGTGGCTAGGAACCTGAGGCACAGTTCCCCTGCTACCTGATAAGGACTGACTGAGGCCTTCATGATCCCATAGTGAATACTGTAACCCCACTGAGGAGGGCACCAAAAGAATATACCTTGCATATATTTATACACACACACATATATATAAATAAAAGGTCTAACAACAGAGCAAAAACAAGGTTCTATGAAAGCATAGAACTAGTGCCCCAAGTTACTTAGGAAGCAGGTGAAGAGCAGTCAGGGAGGCTTTTCTCATGGGGGTTAAAGCCCACAGAGCAAAAAGGGCAAGGAGAGGTCTAAGATAACATGACGAGAAATGGCCGGCCTTGTACCTGAATTCAGGTTGACCTGGACACATTCATACTTAGGGTGCCTCACCTACAACACTGACTGAATGTTAAATACTTAATTTTTTAAAGAATAATTTATTTATTTGGAAGCAGATTAAAAAAAAAAAAGAAAGACACATACGATGGGCATGTCAGGGTCTCTAGCTGCTGCAAACAAACTCCAGATGCATATGCCAGTCCCACTTTGTGCACCTGGCTTTGTGGTACTGGGGAATTGAACCTGGGTCGTCAGGCTTTGCAGACAAGTGCCTTAACTGCTGAGCTATCTCTCCGCCCCCCCCCCCTTTTACTTTCTATTGGCAACTTCCATATATACAGACAATATACCATGATCATAATCCCCTCCCACAACCCATCCCTTCCCCACCAAAAAAAATCTACCCTCCAATCAATCCTTTCTTTCCAACTAGTCTCTCTCTCTAGACCTCTCCCTTCTATTTTGATGTCATCATTTTTTCTTCTCTAGTATGCAGGTCTTGTGTAGGTAGTATTAGCCACTGTGAGTCATGAATGCCAGTCACTTTGTGTTCCGAAGACAGTACTATAAGCAATGCTCTCCTTCCTTTGCATCTTACATTCTTTCTGCCACCTTTTCCACAATGTCCCTGAGCCTTGAGGGTACTGAATGTTAATTACTTTATATGTATGAATTCATCCACTCAACAACATGCTTTAAAAGAAGTATTAATAATCCTATCTTGCAGATAAAGAAACAGAGAAGTTATGTAAACTACAGGGTTAAGCCAGGTGTGGTGGCGCATGCCTTTAATCCCAACACTTGGGAGGCAGAGGTAGGATTATCACCATCAGTTCGAAGGCAGTTTGAGACTGCATAGTGAATTCCAGGTCAGCCTGGGCTAGAGTGAGACTCTACCTCAAAAAACAAAAACAAAAAAAAGGGTTGAATATTTCCTTATGCAGTTATCAGAAGAGCTCATGTGGGACAGAGGCTATGCTGCTAAACTGTAGGAAAAAATACCACTTCATAGTTACCATCTGCTTGGTGTAATTAGAACTGGCTTCTATTAAAAAGAAAAAGAAAAAAAATCTACCAGGCATGGTGGTGCATGCCTTTAATCCCAGCACTTGGGAGGCCAAGATAGGACAATTGCTGTGAGTTGGAAGCCAGCCTGAGACTCCATAGTGAATTTCAGGTCAGCCTGGCTAGAGTGAGACCCTACCTCGAAAAAAAAATCTGGAAATATGTATAAACCACCTGTAACATAATGTGTCAGGAAGAAAACATTCTTGGCCACAAGTCTATTTTATATAATCACTGTATTCATTTACTAGACTGTCTGGAAAATGAGGAGGCTCCTGCAGAGAGGAGGAAAGTCAGAGGACTACCACTTTCAGGCTGAGGGACACTAAGCACTACAAATACGAAGGCACCAGAGGCGGTGACACATGCCTTTAATCCCATGGAGGCTGAGGCAGAAGGATGGCCATGAGTTCAAGGCCGGCCAGCAGCTAGAGTAGTCTCAATTTCGTCTGTAAATGAGGGACAAGAACATCTACCTCAGCAAGCTGTAATGAAATGACAATACTGATGGTTATGAAAACAGATATAACCTTTTCCATTGGCAGCGCTGGGTGTGAACTCAGGGCCTTACGTACACTAGGCATGTGCTCTACTACTGCTGTATCACCAGCCACGGGTGGATTAGTCAACGTGCACTAACATGTGTAACACACACAACCGTAAGCACACTTTCTCTAATTTTTATACCTCAAGCAATAATGGCTAACATCTCTTGAATCCTTATTGCATGCAAGCTCTGTACACAGCACTTAACGAATGTTAATGAAAGCCACATACACAGCAGTTACTATGGGCCAGGCACTTTCATAGAACACTTGCTTCTCACAATAGAACTACAAGGCAGGACCTCCCTTCATTACACTACCTTTACACAGAGGGAGTAATTTATCCCACACCACAAAACAGTCTGGCTGTGGTCTATATTTCAAGTTTAATGCTCTCACTTTTCATACTGAAATCCCTACATGCACCTTAGTCTTGCTTGTTCTGCCCTTAATGAGTCTTGGGAATATTTATTTTCTGTCTTCCCTGGGATCCTTTTAATCATCATGGTCCTTCTGTGAAGAAAGGTGCAGAGGTGGTGATGAGAAAAATGGGCTAGAGACAAAATTTTATTTAAAAAAAGGAAAAGCTCTCTGGGAGATGAAATAAAACGGTCACATCCTGAAAGAAGAGGATGGGCAGAACAAAGTGCCTGTTAAACTGAGTCCAAGACTTATTCCCTAATCACAAATTTTCCTTAAAACAACAGAATCACTCATAAATGTGTTTTAAAAATTACACAGCCAATTTAGTGGAAAGAGTGCCATCTGCTGAAATTTCTTTCTTTCTTTCTTTATTTTTGGTTTTCTGAGGCAGGGGCTTACTCTAGCTCAGGCTGACCTGGAATTCACTATGTAGTCTCAGGGTGGTCTTGAACTCACCGTGGTTCATCTACCTCTGCCTCTCAAGTGCTGGGACTAAAGGCATGTACCACCTCGGCCGGCTATCTCTGGATTCTTTTTTTTTTTTTCAAGGTAGAGTCTCACTCTGGTCCAGGCTGACCTGGAATTAACTATGTAGTGTTAGGGTGGCCTTGAACTCATGGCGATACTCCTACCTCTGCCTCCCACGTGCTGGGATTAAAGTCGTGCTCCACCATGCCTGATCTCTGGATTCTTGAGAGACAGAAAGAGAGAATGGGCATGCCAGGACCTCTAGCCACTGCACACAAACTGCACACACATTAGCCACTTTATGCATCTGCTTTTTTGTGGATACTGGGGCATCAAACCCAGGTCATCAGGCACTGCAGGGAATTGCCTCAACTGCTGAGCCATCTTTCCAGCCCCTGACTTTGGATTAAAAAAAAAAGTCTTCAGCAAGATTTCTTTCCTCCTTTGCAGTACCAAAGTATTTTTGGAATACAATTTCTTAAGACTTTTTCCAGTAATGGAGAGCTACCGCCACCTCATTTCCTAGCAGCACTATCTATAGTCCCATGCTTTCCCAGGTATCGACTGTTTCTCAACCGGAAAGCAGTCTTTAAAAGCAGGTAGTTTCAATAGCTATTTCCATCACTTAGGCTAGGTGACTTCATTCACTACTGCAATGTTCTGGACAGAAACATCCCAACATGCACACAGAGCTGTCAATAAAATTTATATTTGGTTAGTGGTGAGCACTATGGAGAAGAGAGAATAAAGTGGACGATGCTGGTTTAAATAGGAGGAACAGGAAAAATCCTTCCAGCAGGCTATTGGGCGCTGACTGGCAATAAGGAAGTGCTACTGGTCACATACAGATGTACTTTATTACATTGTTGTGTGGTAATCGGGTATGCAGGAATAAAAAAAGAACAACAGTGGGCTGGAGAGATGGCTTAGCGGTTAAGCGCTTGCCTGTGAAGCCTGAGGACCCCGGTTGGAGGCTCGGTTCCCCAGGACCCACGTTAGCCAGATGCACAAGGGGGCGCACGCATCTGGAGTTCCTTTGCAGAGGCTGGAAGCCCTGGCGCGCCCATTCTCTCTTTCTCCCTCTGTCTTTCTCTCTATGTCTGTCGCTCTCAAATAAATAAATAAATAATTAAAAAAAAAAAAAGAACAACAGTACCAAAACACCTAGTCGTTCTGGTATGGCTGTAGTGAAAAGCCTTTGTTCCTCATCTTAACTGTCTTAATTACGTGCCTTCTGGGCTTTACAGGACTGCAAGCAGAATCAAAACTCTAAATCTGAGCTAACTGAACGGTTAAGGCGCTTTGCCTGGGAAGCCAAAAGACCCAGGTACGATTCCCTAGACCCCACGTGAGCCAGATGCAAACTGGAGGGTGCATCTGGAGCTCATTTGCAGTGGCTGGAGACCCTGGCGTTCACAGTCTCTCTCTCAAACATGGAAAGTAAGAAAGAAGAAGAAAAAGAAACGAAACAACTCTAAATCTAATGAATGTAGAAGTGCTTCAAAACCTGCCCATCTGCAAATGCGGGGCCACAAGAAAGCAGTGCTCGGCTAGGTCACCATTCAGATGGTATCTATGATGTGCCCATCTGCAGCGCTCAGGCTTCAGAGGGGGAAGTCCCGACCGTGCCCAGGCGAACCTGACGCCGAGCGACGCGGCCCGGCTTCCCGGGGTCCCGAGGCGGCGTCGGAGGCCGCGCCCGCACTCACCGATGGGCTTGTCCAGCCGCATGAGCCGCAGGTACGGCTGCAGCGGGCGGGGCGCGCGGCTCACCACGGCCGCGGCCGACAGGCTGAGCGCACGCCCGGGCGGCTCCCGCCACCGCCAGTCCCGGGCTTGGGGCGCCCCCGCCGGGGCCAGGCAGCGGCTGCACGGGCCCCGAGGCCACGCCGGCGCCGCGGCCCGCAGGCCCCGCGCGAGCCTCCCTCCTCGCAGGCCCAGCATGGCGCGCGCGCGGGCTCGGCGCCGCCACGTGACGTCACCCCCGGCGACAGGCGGCGGGCGGGCATGCGCGGTGGCGCGGGGCGGGCCGGCTCCCGCCGAGGGGACAGCGGTTCTCCCGGGCGCTCCACCCGGCCGGCTGCGTGCCTGCATCCCGGTTGACCAGCTTCTCGAGGAGCACGGCGTGGCGCTCGCGGGCTTGGCGCGGCACAGTGACGTCATGACGGGGCCGGTGGCGGGCGGGGATGCGCAGTGGCTTTCGGGTAACGACGGCTCGTGTGCGGTGTGCGTAGAGCTGTCGTGGGCGCTTGGCCCTGTGAGGACGTGCGTGTGTACGTTTCTGGTAACCAGCTTCTCTGTAAGCTAGAAAGGAGAGTGGCTATCCATACGGAGTAGTTCTCGCAGAAAAGAAATGAAAAAATGTTAATTTGGGGCTAGAGAGATACCTTAGCGGTTAAGGCACTTGCCTGCGAAGCCGAAGGACCCAGGTTCGATTCCCCAGGACCCACGTAAGCCAGATGTACAAAGAGGCGCATGCGTCTGGAGTTCGTTTGCAGTGGCTGGAGGCCCTGGCGCATCCATTCTGTTTTGTCTCTCTCTGCTTACAAATAAATAAGTGAAATAAAATAAAATCATCTTACCTGTGAAAAGCATTAACATCGTTCTTGTTTATTCCAATCCTACAGGATTACTTAGTAAATTCTATCTAGATAATATGGGGTTCCCATGTCCAGTGCCAGGTACAATGATTCACTAAGACTCACAGGTTTATCATAATGCCAACACTCGGAGGTCGAGGTAGGAGGATCATTGTGATTTCGAGGCCAGTTTGAGACTACAACATAGAGAATTCCAGGTCAGCCTGGGCTTGTGTGAGACCTTATCTCGAAAAGCAAAAAATAAAAAAAATTAAGAGAAGACTCAGAGTACTCATCATATCGTTCTGCTAATGCTGTGATTTTATTACAGCCAAAGGGTACAAAGCAAAATCAGCAAAGGAAAAGGCTGTTGGGAGGTATTTGTGGGAACTTAGGCATGAGTTTCCAAGAGTCTTCTAATTAAGTCACACAGGAAAGAACACAATTTCTTCAGGGATGAATTATCAAATGTGTGAAATGTCACCTACCAGAAGAGCTTATTAGTGACTCAGTGTTCAGAGTTGTTTTGTTTTTTGTTTTTTGAGATAGTGTCTCCTAGCTGCGGCTAAATTCCTTCTGTATTCCCAGGGTAGCCTCGAACTTATGGCGATCCTCCTGTCTCTGCTTCTTGAGTGCTGGGATTAAAGGTGTGTGCCACGCCTGGCTTCAGTGTCCAGTTTTTAACATGGTCTGGTCATGTAAGCACCCTCATTGTATATGTTCTAAAATTCCAGGCATGCAAAGGAAAGATATTCAGTGTTAGCCATAGTACTTGTAAAACTATTTATTTATTTATTTATTTATTATTTACTTATTTTTGGTTTTCTGAGGTAGGGGTCTCTAGCTCAGGCTGACCTGGAATTTGAGGCCTGTGCCACCACACCCAGCAAACCACTTATTTTTACAGTGATCCAGTTTTACCAGTTTGATGAATGGTGGGAACCCTCCCCAAATTAAGTACCTAAATGCTTGCCAAGAGTCAACTATGCAAACAGACCTTTCTTTTTTTCTTTTTTAGGCTTATCAAGTTAGGGTCTCACTCTAGCCCAGGCTGGACAGCTGATTGGACGGACAAGCCATTCTCCAGTGTCCCTATTGTCTATAGACTGGACAGATCCTGGAAAGGGGCTGATTTGCCATTCCTTTGCCCATTGGCCAGGTTGCCCACAATGGAAACAAGGAGGGGTTAGGGGATGATCCCTGTCTTCTAGAGACAGAGTTGTGAAGGCAGTGGCTGGGGCCAGTGTAGGGTAGCAGCCAGGAACTGAAAATCAGCCTAGTGTTCTTTCCTAGTTGGTTACTGATCACTTCCTCTCTCCATTCTAGCCTCTTCCTGTCTACCATTAAAGACTTTGAAAGTAAAGTCAAGCCATTCAGTTGGGGGAGTCATAAGTCCTTTTTCAAGTCTTTGGAGTTTGTGTCTTATGTCTGTAGTGTGCACATTTGGGTGGAGAGTGTGAGATAGGGTCTCACTGTAGCCCAGGCTGTAATCCCAGACTGGTCTTGAACCCACAATCCTCCTATTTCTGCCTTTCAAGTGCTTGGATTAAAGGCATGTGCCACTATGCCCAACTCAACAGAGGCGTTTTATCTGAAACCTAATTTATTTTTCCCATAGAAGTGGAGCAGTCCTCAGGTGACTTTGTTTTTCTTTTTAAAATATAGTTTATTTATTTATTTGAGAGAAATAGGCAGAGAAAGAGAGAGAGAATGGGCATGCCAGAGCCTCTAGCCACTGCAAATGAATTCCAGATGCATGTGCCCCCTTGTGTATCTAGCTTACGTGGGTCCTGGAGAATCGAACCAGGATCCTTTGGCTTTGCAGGCAAAGGCCTTAACCCCTAATCCATCTCTCTAGCCCATTCAGAGCTCTTTTAACTGAGCCATAATACAAAAAATAAAAATTAAAATCCCCCCCCAAACCCATAATGGCATGGAATAAACATTTACACTTCAAAAGATGGCATTGGGCATAGCAAAGAAATATTTAACCAATTCAAACAAGATTTGAAACAGCCAGAGCAAACATCAAACTTTATATCTCCAAGTCCAATAACTCTAGCCAGTGACAAGTCTCTAAGTCCTGACCAGCAACAAGTCTCTGGAGCTCCAATTCTACCCCTCCAGCTAGGCTACTCACAGTCCTGGAAAACTTCATCCAGAGCAGGCAGCTCTCCTTAGCAGCCATCTTGTGATCCTGGCACCTCTACAGGGTCTCCACTGCAACCCATGGTCCATCCTCACGGCTCCATCAGGTCTCCATGCAGGCATCCAGCAAACCTGCTTCACACTGCCCATGGCGGTTTCCAAAACACAAGACCTTGCTGCAAACTCAATGACCCTCTTTTTCCTGCAATTCTTATGCTCCATAATAACAGGTAGGTGCCAATTTGTTAATCCAGGGGAGAACAAAGCAGACTTTGAAGAACAGGACACTTCTTTAGCACTTAGGCGCCTCCAAAAGACCGCATTTTTTTCTGTGGTTCCAGTGCAAGTCAGCTGGCCCAATTTGATTGGTTGTAATCTCTCAATTGCAGCTGAACAAGCAGCAGTTTCAGCCTAAATATTTCTTTCTGTGCCATATCCCTTTGCTCACACCAGTCCATTTCTACACAAAGCAACCCTGCACAAATTCTCAGGACACAGGCATAACAGCAAGCCTCTCTCACAAACTGTTTCTAGCCCAGTCCAGGCAAAGCTCTTTCTTACCCACATAAGTCAATCCTCAGAGTCCATAGTTCTTATTGCATTCAGGTCTTTCAACTCTTATTTTTTCTTATTTTTCAACTCTTTTTTATTTTTTATTTTTTCTCATTTTTATTAACGTTTTCCATGATTATAAAAAAAAATCCCATGGTAATACCCTCCCTCCTCCCCCACTTTCCCCTTTGAAACTCCACTCCCCATCATATCCCCTCCCCATCTCAATCAGTCTCTCTTTTATTTTGACGTCATGATCTTTCCCTCCTCTTATGATGGGCTTGTGTAGGTAGTGTCAGGCACTATGAGGTCATGGATATCGAGGCCATTTTATGTCTGGAGGGAGCACATTGTAAGGAGTCCTACCCTTCTTTTGGCTCTTACATTCTTTCTGCCAACTCTTCTGCATTAGACATTGAGCCTTGGAAGGTGTGATCGAGATGTTACTCAGTAATCCAGTCACTTCTTTCCAGCACTATGATACCTTCTGAGTCGTCCCAAGGTCAGTGCTATCTGAAAAGAGAAGATTCTCTACTAAAAGTGAGAATAGCATTAATATAAGGGTATAAATATTAAGAGAAGTGCTTACTGGGCAGTTTGATAAGCATAGTATAAACATTTTTCCAGACATCAGCAGATGTTACACCCTAGGGCTCATGACTACCCCTGTTTTAAGTTTTCAGTATCAGGGATGTGTTCCCTCCCATGGAGCAGGCCTCCAGTCCAATGGGAGGGCAGTTGGTTTCCACCATGACAGACCTGCCAGTATTGTACCCGTTGGCTCATTTGGCCTGGCTGGTCAATTAGAAGGCTTGCAGTGTCCACTGTTGAGTATCTTCATTGGTGGTATTGCTTTCTCCCATTGAACTACATGTAGAATGGCTTCTTCCAGCTTTCTGTCAGCTGGTCTACATGGAGGAGGTTATTAGCTCAGTTCCAGCATGATTTCTCAGTGGCCTTGCAGCCCAAGTATGTGGAGTCTTCAGCAATAGGGTCTTACCATCTATTCCTGGTGGGAAACCAAGGGCCTCAGCAATAGCCGATAATGTTTTGGGGGCATCAGGGACCTCCCTGGCCAACAACTCACTGGAGGTATCCCATCCCTGGCACTGAAAATTTTCTAACAACGATCTATGGCTCCTGAGTGTTCCATTGTCTGAAACCAGAGGATTTCATATGATTTATTTGTGTCCTCTTAGATTGTGATTAGCCCTCCCTCCACCTTTCCTTTACTCAATCTCTTCCCTTGACCTCACTTTGGGCCTTTTCACCCCCATTAATCTATTCCTCTACTTACATATATACAATACCAACCTATTAAGTACCCTTCTCCCTTCCTTTCTCATCCCTTTATATGTCCTTTTTAACTTACTGGCCTCTGCTACTGAGTTTTTTCCTTCTCACACAGAAGCCCAATCATCCGTAGCTAGGATCCACATATGAGGGAGAACATGTGGCACTTGGCTTTCTGAGCCTGGGTTACCCCATTTCGTATAATCCTTTCCACATCCATCCATTTTCCAGAAAACTTCATAACTTCATTTTTCTTTACCGTTGAGTTGAACTCCACTGTATAAATGTGCCATATCTTCATTATTCACTCATCAGTTGAGGGACATCTAGGTTGGTTCAATTTCCCAGCTGTTGTGACTGGAGTGGCAGTAAACATGGTTGAGCAAGTATCTCTAAGGTAATGAGATGAGTCCTTAGGATATATGCCTAGGAGTGCTATAGCTGGGTCATATGGTAGATCTATTTTTAGCTGTCTTAGGAACCTCTACACTGATTTCCACAGGGGCTGGACCAGATGCATTCCCACCAACAGAGTAGAAGGGTTCCTCTTTTTCCACATCTTCGCCAGCATTTATGGTCACTTGTTTTCATGATGGTAGCCAATCCAACAGGAATGAGATGGAATCTTAACATAGTTTTAAAAAATTATTTTATTTTATTTTATTTTTCTTTTCAAAAGAAATTCTTTTATTAACAACTTGCATGATTATAAGAAATATCCCATGGTAATGCACTTCCCCCACCACATTCCACTTTGAAACTCCATTCTCGCCATCTCAATCAGTCTCTCTTATTTTGATGTCATGATCTTTTCCTCCTCTTATGATGGTCTTGTGTAGGTAGTGTCAGGCACTGTGAGGTCATAGATATCCATGCCATTTTGTGTCTGGGGGCAGCACATTGTAAGGAGTCCTACCCTTCCTTTATCTCTTATATTCTTTCTGCCACCTCTTCTGCAATAGACCCTGAGCCTGGGAAGGTGTGATAGAGATACTGCAGTACTGAGCACTCTGGTCACTTCTTTCTAGCACCATGATACCTTCTGAGTCATCCCAAGGTCACTACCATCTGAAAAGAGAAGATTCTCTACTAAAAGTGAGAGTAGCATTAATATAAGGGTATGAACATTAAGAGAAGTGCTTACTGGGCAGTTTGATAAGCATAGTCTATATATTTAGCCAGACAGTAGCAGATGTTACACCCCTAGGGCTCATGACTACCCCTGTTTTAAGTTTTCAGTATCAGGGATGTGTTCCCTCCCATGGAGCGGGCCTCCAGTCCAATGGGAGGGCAGTTGGTTTCCACCATGACAGACGTGCCACTATATCACCCATTGGCTCATTTGGCCTGGCTGGCCAAATATAAGGCTTGCAGTGTCCACTGTTGAGTATCTTCACTGGTGTTTTCTCTCTCTCCCATTGAACTGCATGCAGCATGGATTCTTCCAGCTTTCTGTCAGCTGGTCTACATGGAGGAGGTTATTAGCTCAGTTCCAGTAGGATTTCTCAGTGGCCTTACAGCCCAACTATGTAGAGTCTTCAGCAATAGGGTATTACCATTTGTTCCTGGTGGGAAACAAAGGGCCTCGTCAATGGCCTATAATGTTTTGGGGGCATCAGGGACATCCTTGGCCAACTATTCATTGGAAGGTATCCTATCCCTGGCACTGAAAATTTTCTAGCATCAATCTACGGCTACTGAGTGTTCCATTGTCCTAAAAAGTAGGCTTTCATATGATTTATTTATATCCTCTTACATTTTGATTAGTCCTCCCTCCACCTTTCCTTTACTCAGTCTCTTCCCCTGACCTCACTTGGGCCTTTTCATTCTCATTAATCTATTCTTCTACTTACATATTTACAATACCATCTTATTAAGTACCCCCTCCCTTCCTTTCTAGTCTCTTTATATCTCTTTTCCAGCTTTCTGGCCTCTGCTACTGAGTTTTCTTCCTTCTCATAGAGAAGTCCAGTCATCTGTAGCTAGGATCCACATATGAGAGAGAACATACAACATTTGGCTTTCTGGGCCTGGGTTACCTCACTTAGTATAGTCCTTTCCAGATCCACCTATTTTACGACAAATTTCATAACATCATTTTTCTTTACTGCTGAGTAGAACTCCATTGTATAAATGTGCCATATCTTCATTATCCACTCATCAGTTGAGGGCCATCTAGGCTGGTTCTATTTCCCAGCTATTGTGTCTGGAGCAGCAATAAGCATGGTTGAGCAAGTATCTCTAAGGTAGTGAGATGAGTCCTTAGGATGTATGCCTAGGAATGCTATACCTGGGTCATGTGGTAGATCTATTTTTAGACGTCTTAGGAGTCTCCACACTGATTTCCATGATGGCTGGACCAGATTATATTCCCAGCAACAGTGTAGAAAGGTTCCTCTTTTTCGACATCCTTGCCAGCATTTATGGTCATATATTTTCATGATGGTAGGCCAATCTGACAGGAATGAGATTGAATCTCAACGTAGTTTTAATCTGCATTTCTCTGATGGATAGGGATGTACAACATTTTTTTGGATGCTATATGCCATCTGTATTTCTTCTTTTGAGAACTCTATATTTAGTTCCATAGCCCATTTCTTAATTGGCTTGTTTAACTTTGTATTATTTAATTTTTTGAGTTCTTTGTATATCCTAGATATTAATCCTCTATCAGATGTATAGCTGGCAAAGATTTTCTCCCATTCTGTAAGTTGCCTCTTTGCTTTACTCACAGTGTCCTTTGCCTTACAAAATATTTGTAATTTCATGAGGTCCCAGAGGTTAATCTGTGGTTTTATTGTCTGAGCAATTGAGATTATATTCATACAGTCTTTGCCAAGACCAATATGTTGAAGGGTTTCCCCTACTTTTTCCTCTAGTAGTTTCAGAGTTTTACATCTGATGTTAAGGTCTTTAATCCATTTGGACTTAATTCTTGTGTATCGGAGAGAGAGAAGAATCTATTTTCATCCTTCTACAGATACATACCCAGTTTTCCCAGCACCATTTACTGAAGAGGCTGTCTTTTCTCCAATGAGTATATTTGCCTTTTTTTTTTTTTTTTGAGGTAGGGTCTTACTCTAGCCCAGGCTGTATTTGGCATTTTTATAGAATATCAGGTGGCTATAGCTACCCAGACTTGCATCTGAATCCTCTATTCTGTTCCATTGATCTACATGTCTGCTTTTGTGCCAGTACCATGGTATTTTTGTTACTATGGCTCTGTAGTATAGGTTGAAATCAGGTATGGTGATACCACCAGCCTTATTTTTGTTGCTCAGGATGTTTTTTGATATTTGAGATATTCTGTGATTCCAAATGAAGTTTTGGATTGTTTTTGCTATTTTTGTGAAGAATGCCATTGGAATTTTTTTTTAATATTTTTATTTATTTATTTATTTGACACAGACAGACACAGAGAAAGAGGCAGCCATTGGAATTTTGATGGAGATTGCATTAAATGTGTAGATTGCTTTTGGTAAGATTGCCATTTTCACAATATTGATTCTTCCGATCCAGGAACAAGGAATGTTTTCCCATTTCCTAGTGTCTTCTGCAATTTCTTGTGTGAGAGTTTTAAAGTTTTCATTGTAGAGATCCTTCACTTCCTTGGTTAGATTTATTCCAACGTTCGTTCTCCCTCTCTCTCTCTCTCTCTCTCTCTCTCTCTCTCTCTCTTTCTTTCTTTTTTTCTTTCTTTACTTATTTATTTATTTTTTGATGCAATTGTAAATGGGAATGCTTCTCTGATTTCCTCTTCTGTGTGTTTGTTGTTAGCATATAGGAAGGCTACTGATTTCTGTATACATATTTTGTATCCTGATAGATGGCTATAGGTGTTTATCAGCTCTAACAGTTTGCTGGTACAGTCTTTAGGGTCCTTTATGTATAGAATCATGTCATCTGCAAATAATGTTAACTTGATCTCTTCCTTTCCAATTTGTATCCCTTTTATGTGCTTCTCTTGCCTTATTGCTATGGCTAAGACTTCCAGTACTACATTAAATAAGAGTGGGGACAGTGGAACCCTTGTCTTTTTCCTGATTTTAGTGGAAAAACTTCCAGTTTTCCCCCACTTAGTAATATGTTGGCTGTAGGCTTCTCATAAATAGACATTATTGTATTGAGGCATGTTCCTTCTATTCCCAGTCTCTGTAGGACTTTTATCCTACAGGGATGTTGGATTTTGTCAAATACTTTCCCTGTATTTTTTTTTTCAAAGCATAAACATTTTATTCCTATGTGTCTCGTAATAGTAATAACTTATGCATACTTTTACAAAATGCTTAACGCTTTGTCAAAATGACTTTCCAGGTTGTTACAATGTCACCATAAAAATAATTTTCCTTCCTTCAAAAATACATTTCTGTCAGGCATGGTGGTGCACACCTATAATCCCAGCTGCTGAAGAGGCTGAGGCAAGAGGATCACAAATTTGAGGCCAGCTTGGTCAAATTTGTGACCCTGTCTTAAAAATAAAAACATCAGTAAAGAAGATTGGAGGTATAGCTCAGTTGGTGGAGTGCTTGCCCAGCACGTGCAAGTTCTAGATTCCAGTCCTCCCTCCCTTTCTAGCTTACTGGCCGCTGCTGCTGAGTTTTCTTCCTACTCACACAGAAGCCCAATCATCTGTAGCTAGGATCCATGTATGAGAGAGAACATGGGATGTTTGGCTTTCTGGGCCTGGGTTACCTCACTAAGTATAATCCTGTCCAGATTCATCCATTTTCCTGCAAATTTCATAACTTCGTTTTTCTTTACTGCTTTGTAGAACTCCATTGTGTAAATGTGCGATATCTTTATTATCCACTCATCAGTTGGGGGACATCTAGGCTGGTTCCATTTCCCAGCTATTGTGAATTGAGCGGCCATAAACATGGTCGAGAAAGTATCTCTAAGGTAGTGAGAGAATCCTTAGGATATATGCCTAGGAGTGCTATAGCTGCATCATATGGTAGATCTATTTTTAGCTGTCTCAGGAACCTCCATACTGATTTCACAATGGCTGAACCCAATAACAGTGTAGAAGGGTTCCTCTTTTTCCATACCCTCGCCAGCATTTATGGTCATTTGTTTTCATGATGGTAGCCAATCTGACAGGAGTGAGATGGAATCTCAACGTAGTTTTAATCTGAATTTCCCTGATGGCTAGGGATGTAGAACATTTGTTTAGATGCTTATATACCATCTGTATTTCTTCTTTTTTTTTTAATAATTTTTAAAAATTATTTATTTATTTATTTGAGAGCGACAGACACAGAGAGAAAGACAGATAGAGGAAGAGAGAGAGAATGGGCGCGCCAGGGCTTCCAGCCTCTGCAAACGAACTCCAGACACATGCGCCCCCTTGTGCATCTGGCTAACGTGGGACCTGGGGAACCGAGCCTCAATCCGGGGTCCTTAGGCTTCACAGGCAAGCGCTTAACCACTCTCTATTTAGTTCCATAGCCCCTTTTATTTTTGTTTGTTGTGCTTTTTGAGGTAGGGTCTCACTCTAGCCCAGGCTAACCTGGAATTCCCTATGTAGTCTCAGGGTGGCCTTGAACTCGTGGTGGTCTCCTACCTCTGCCTCCCAAGTGCTGAGATTAAAAGGGTGTGCTGCCATGCCCAGCTATAGCCTGCTGTTTGATTTTTTATTATTTAGTTTTTTGAGTTCTTTGTATATTTTGGATATTAATCCTCTGTCAGATGTATATCTGGCAAAGATTTTCTTCCATTCTGTAGGTTGCTTCTTTGTTCTATTCACAGTGTCCTTTGCTGTACAAAAGCTTTGTAATTTCATAAGGTCCTAGTGGTTGATTGGTGGTTTTATTTCTTCAGTGACTGGGGTTATTTTCAGAAAGTTTTTGCCAATACCAATGTGTTGAAGGGTTTCCCCTACTTTTCCTCTAGCAGTTTCAGAGTTTCAGGTCTGACATTAAGATCTTTGATCCATTTGCACTTAATTTTTGTTCATGGAGATCCCTGTATTTTTTAAAATTTTTAATTAATTAATTTATTTGCAAGCAGAGAGAGATAGAGAGAAGAGAGACAGAGGAGAGAATGGGCACGCCAGGGCCCTCAGCCACTGCAAATGAACTCCAGACGCATGTGCCCCTTGTGCATCTGGCTCACATGGGTCCTGGGGAATCAAACCTGGGTCCTTTGACTTTGTAGGCAAACGCCTTAACCGCTAAGCCATCTCTCCAGCCCACTTTCCCTGTATTTAATGAGATGATCATGTGATTTTTTTTTTTGTCCTTCAGTCCATTTATATAACGTATTACGTTTATTAATTTGTGTATGTTTAACCATCCCTGCATCTCTGGGATAAAGCCCAGGGTGAATGATCTTTCTGATATATTCTTGTATTTTGTTTGCCATTATTTTGTTGAGAATTTTTGCATCTACGTTCATGAGAGAGATTGGTGTGTAATTTTCTTTTTTTGTTCTATCTTAACCTGGTTTTTGTATCAGAGTGATGCTGGCTTCATAGAAGGAGTTTGGTAAAATTCCTTCATTTTCTATTTTATGCAAAAGCTTAAGAAGCAATGGTGTTAGTTCTTCCCTGAAGGTCTGGTAAAATTCAGCAGTGAATCCATCTGGGATTGGACTTTTTTTAGTTGGGAGATTTTTGATAACTTCTTGGAGTTCCATACTTGTTATAGGTCTACTTAAGTGATTAATCTCATCTTGATTTAACTTTGGTAGGTCATATGAATCAAGGAAATAATCCATTTCTTTCAGATTTTCATACTTAGTGGAGTATATGTTTTTTTTTTTCAATTCTTTTTAACAACTTCCATGATTATAAAAAATATCCCATGCTAATACCCTCCCTCCCCTCACTTTTCCCTTTGAAACTCCATTATCCAGCATATATCCTCCCCCTCTCAATCATTCTCTCTTATTTTGATGTCATGATCTTTCCCTCCTCTTATGATGGTTATGTGTAGGTAGTGTCTGGCACTGTGAGGTCATGGATATCCTGGCCATTTTGTGTCAGGGGGAGCACGTTGTAAGGAGTCCTACCCTTCCTTTGGCTCTTACATTCTTTCCACCACCTCTTCCGCAATAGACCCTGAGCCAGGTATATGCTTTTATAGTGTGTAACTATGATTTTTTTGAATTTCTCTGGTATCTGTTGTGATGCTGCCTTGTTCATCCCTAATTTTGTTAATTTGTGTCTCTTCTGTCTTTCTTTTAGTCAGATTTCCTAAGGGTTTACAATTTTGTTTATCCTTTCAAAGAACCAACTCTTTGTTTCATGGATTCTTTGGATTGTTATTTTGGTTTTTATTTCATTAATTTCCCTAATCTTTATTATTTCTTCCCATGTACTGATTTTTAGTTTGCCTTGTTTTAATTTTCCAAGGCTTTAAGGTGAAGCATTAGGTTATTTACTTGTGACCTTTCTAACTTCTTAATACAGGCACTTGAAGCTATAAATTTCCCTCTTAGGACTGCTTTCATTGTGTCCCAAAGGTTTTGGTATATTGTGTTCTCATTATCATTGGACTCTATGAATTTTTTGATTTCCGTCTTGATTTCTTCATTGACCCATTCATCATTTAGTAGTATATTGTTTAATTTCCATGATTTTGTGTATTCTCTACAGCTTTTCTTGCTATTGATTTGTAGTTTGATTCAGTTGTGGTCAGATAGAATGCAAGGAATTATTTTAATTTTCTTCTATTTGTTAAGATTTGCTTTGTGTCCTAATATATGGTCTATTTTAGAGAATGTTCCATGTGCTGCTGAAAAGAATGTGTATTCTGCAGCATTTGGATGAAATGTCCTATATATATCTGTTAGGTCCATTTCTTCTATGACCTCATTTAATCCAGATGACTCTACTTATTTTTTGCCAGGATGACCTGTCAATTGATGAGAGTGGGGTGTTGAAGTTACTCAGTACAGTTGTGTTTGGTGTTATCTGTGACCTTAGTTGTAATAGTATTTGTTTGATGAACTTGGAAGCCCTCATGTTAGGTGCATGTATGTTTAGGAGTGTAATGTCCTCCTGTTTGAGTATGCCTTTCATCAATATAAAATGACCTTCCTTATCTTTTCTAACTAAGGCTGGAATGAAGTCTACCTTGTCAGATGTTCGGATAGCAACCCCTGCTTGTTTCCTAGGCCTATTTGCTTGAAACACCATTTTGCAACCTTTCACCCTAAGATAGATTTGTAGAAAGGTGAGTTTCTTGGAGGCAACAAATTGAAGGATCCTGCTGTTTAACCCACCCTACAAACCAATGTCTTTTGGTTGGGGCATTGAAGCCGTTGATATCAAGTGATATTATTGAAAGGTGTGTATTTATTTTTGCCATTTTTTTGTAGTTCTTCCAGTTTTACCTTTGCTCTCTTGTATTTGAATATTTTTTGTTTTTTCCAGGTTTCTTACATGTGTGCTTTTCTTTCTCTTCAGCATGGAGGATCCTTTCAAGTATTTTCTATAGAGCTAGTTTTGTCTTCTAATATTCTTTTAGCCTGCTTTTGTTGTGGAATGTCCTTATTTCTCCATCTACTTGAATGGATAGCTTTGCAGGATAAAGTATCCTTGGTTGACAGTTGTTATCTTTCAGAACTTGGAATACAAGCCGGGCGTGGTGGCGCACACCTTTAATCCCAGCACTCAGGAGGCAGAGGTAGGAGGATTGCTGAGAGTTTGAGACCATCCTGAGATTACATAGTGAATTCCAGGTCAGCCTGAGCTAGAGTGAGACCCTACCTTAGAAAACCAAAACCAAACCAAAACAAAAAAGAACTTGGAATACAACACTCCAAGCCCTTCTGGCTTTTAAAGTTTGTGTTGAGTAATCTGCTGTAATCCTGATGGGCTTGCCTTTGTATGTAACTTGAGTTTTCACTCTAACTGCTTTCAATATATATATATATATATATATTGGTTTGTGTGTTTGGAAGTTTGATTATAATATGGTGCAGAGAGGTTCCTTCCAGGTTTTGTCTGGCTGGTGTTCTAAAAGATTCCTGTATCTGCATTGGCACCTCTTTCCCAATTTGGGGGAAGTTTTCTTCTATGATTTTGTTAAAAACACCTACTATGCCTTTGGAGCAAAATTCTTTCCCTTCTACTATACCCTGAATTCTTATGTTTAATCTTTTCATAGTGTCCCAAATATCTTGAAATTCCAATTCAAACTTTCCTATTAGTTTGTCTTTCTCTTTGTTGGACTATATTAGATCTGCCACCTAGTCTTCTAGTTGAGATATTCTGTCCTCTCCTTCATCCATTCTACTGGTGAGATTTTCTACAGAGTTTTTTATTTCATTGATTGTGTTCTTCATTGCTAGTAATTCTGACTGGTTTTTCTTTATTATTTCTGTTTCCTTTATCATGTTTGTATTGACCCCTTTATTTCATTAAATTGGTTTCCTGTGTCTTCTTTGATTCCTTTGATTTCGTCCTTGACTTTTTTGAGCATATTTGTAATCATTCTTTTGAAATCTTTCTCAGGTAGTTCCTCTAGTTCATTCTCACTGGAGGTCATTTCTGATGCCTTAATACTTTTTGGTGGATTTATATTGTTTTGATTTTTGGTGTTTCTTGTGTTATAATGTATATATTTTTGCCTCTTGGATTAATTTACTGCTTGGATTTTTCTAGTTAGCTGCAGTGTTGTTAAATGTACCATTTAATCTGATGTTACATATCTTCAGGGAAGGAGCTTAAGGTGCTAGGTGTGACTCTTAAGACTCTCAGAGTATCTACAAAAGTGACCTTTGATGTTGGGTTTGCCTGCTATTCAAGTATTGAAGTAGGTTGAGTGGAACAAAATACAGGCAGATTCTAAAATTTAACTAAACAATGTACACATTCAATGAAAAACAGCACAGAGTATTTATGCAAGATTAGGTATTATGACAACTAGATCTTCTAACATAGTCACCATCCCTTAGGTTGTGTGGTGCCCCACACTCTTACTCCTGTCAACTAGGAGGTTAAGATTTCTGGTCTGTTGAGGGTTCCAAGTCAGCTTGTGACCAAGTGAGACCCTTCCCTAATGTACAACAGAAGAGGAAACAAAGCTACTATAAATGAAGAAGCAACAAATAAAATGCCCAAAATATAGCTTATTAAAGAATGGCAAATCAGCCTGGTGTGGTGGCGCATGCTTTTAATCCCAGCACTTGGGAGGCAGAGGTAGAAGGATTGCCATGTGTTCGAGGCCACCCTGAGACTCCACAGTGAATTCCAGGTTAGCCTGGGCTATAGTAAGACCCTACCGCAAAAAAGAAAAAACAAACAAACAAAATGGCAAGTCTGACCATCCATTAGATTTAACATATGATTTATCCTGATATGGAAGGTGCATTAGCACTTCTGGTTCAGGCTTATATGCCAGGCTTATTTGACGGGTACTGACCTGGTGTAATCCCAGTTACCTTTTGGGATGATTTTGGTCTCATTTATGCTGCACTCTTGCTTGGGTCCCTCTTTGGTGTGCTGTGGGTTCAGGTAGGCTGGCTGGGTCACTGGATTGCTGCTCTGGTCACTAGTGCTGGGTGCTGTGAGCTTCCTTCCTCAGGTCTTTGGTGCTTGCTGATGCTTGTGCCGGTGGTGGATGAGAGGAGTCTGTGGATGGTGGCTTGATTTTTCCTGCTGGTCCATGTGATCCTCTACCTCATGATTTGCTCCTCCGTAGTGCACTGCGGTCCTCCCTTCACATTTCTTGAGTTTTTAAAGAGTTCTGCTGTGTGCAGATAATCCCCTCACCTGGCTTTTCCTGTGGCTCATGCCGAGGCTGGCAGGTGTGGCCCCACAGACCTGGTGCCGCCATTGCTGGAGTCACTCTGTCTCTTGATATTTTATTATGAAAACATCGTATTGGTTTTCAACAAGTCCTTGGAATGTGCTGTTTCAACATTATAGATAATTCTAAGATTATTCAGCAACAAACAGATAAAATTAATCAATGTTAACAAGATCTATGAGAGCAACTTTTGGTCAGGTTTCACACAATGGTTTCCATGGCTAAGCTCCTTACTTTACCCCATTATTATGACCTTACTAATTCTCCTTTGTGGTCCATGCATACTCAGATGTTTCACTGAATTCCTCCAAGACAGAATACATGCCTTCTCTTCAAAGGGAGCCATTGAATTTTTCTTGGCCACAGGATATCAGCCTTTGGGCATCCAACCTTCATGGGACTGCACAGGACACCCCTGAAAGGTCTACATCTCCCAGCAGGAGTCTGACTTCTACATCTCCCTGAGTCTGACCTCACCCCAGTTCCTTCCTGCACAGCCCAATTCTGAGATGCCCCACTCACTCCCCAATTTTTCCCAATCTTTTTTTATCCTTCCAGAGTCCTGATTGAAGGGCTAATGACTTTCTCTCAAAACCAGAGGGAACTTAAGGCTTAATAACTATCCCTAAGAACAGAAGGACTTGAAGATACAGAAACCATATGGGGCATCCTCCCTTAGACAGTTTTGCTGACAAAGCTTATTCTGAGCAAGAACACAAATAGCTACAGTTCCTTATCTACTTCCCCTGGATGTGTACCTGATCCAGTCTGTTTTTCTTAGGATCCTCCGTATAAGCTTGAGCCCCAGCCTAGCTCAGAGCTTTAGCCTCCATCCTGCTTCAATAAACAGTCTCTGTTGAGATCAAGTCTGGTTTGCTTTTCTCTTTCACTTTCCTTTAGCTTCAGATACAATGACTCAGTTGAGCTGGGCATAGTGGCACATGCCTTTAATTCAAGCACTTGAGAGGCAGAGATAGGAGGATTTCTGTGAGTTCAAGACCAGTCTGGGATTACAGCCTGTCCTGGAGTGAGACCCTACTTCAACTGCTTCCAAAAAAGTGCCTCATTTGATGGCTTGTATGCCTACTTCCAAGACTGAGCAGAACTCAAGTATGATAGCCCTTGTTGACCTCAGACATCTGCCAGGGGCCTTTCATACTGCTCCTCCAGATAAAAGTCACAGTGTTTTGCTGGATGACATGAAGTCACAGGAGTTCCTGCAGCACTGTGTGACTAGGTGGCAGTGCTGATCTTCTGAGTTTGCAGTCACTCTCAGTGATATTATGGGAAACTGAGTCACACAGAGATGGCAACAGAGATACTGTGGAGAATCAGAAAATATATTCATGTCCACTTGGACTCAAGGGAATTATTACTAAAGCCTGAGTGCTGAGCTCTGATAGCTCAGGGGTTTTATAGACGGTGTGGCAGGCAGTCTGACAATACCTTCAGTTCTTTACACTATTGGTGGGTTACAAGTTTCTAAGGTTATATGATTTGGGGAGCACAAACAGAAAATTCCTTAGCAAAAAGTCAATGATAAGAACATACAAGATTCAAGATTGTTTTGTGACTGCCAGGCATGGTGGCGCATGCCTTTAATCCCAGCACTCAGGAGGCGGAGGTAGGAGGATTACTGTGAGTTTGAGGCCATCCTGAGACTACATAGTGAATTTCAGGTCAGCCTGGGCTAGAGTGAGACCCTAATTCCAAAAGACAAACAAACAAAAAAATTGTTTGTGCCGATGGCTCAGCACTAGCCAGATCACATACAAGCAGGGCATAGCTGCATATATAGGGAGGAGACTCAGGGTCATGCTGTCTCTTATTAAAGCTTGTACAATAGAAACTCTGGTTTGGAGTATCATCTGGGACTGATTTCTTTATTAAATTTCTTATACCAGAGTGACAGTAAGTACTCTTTGGAAATGTATGTCTTCACAAGGAGTTTTGTGATGTTGGAGGACAGATGAAATGTTTAGCCAGAGGCCAGCATTGCTGGAGGACATCCATTCATTATTATCCACGTGTTGAAATGCTTTCATCTGAATTGTCTCACTGAAGACATTGCCTTGGGTCTTGGAACATCCTTTCTGTTGGCACATCAGCACTTAGCTTGTTCCCAATTTAGAAAGTATCTGAGGGCTAGAGAGATGGCTTAGAGGTTAAGCGCTTGCATGTGAAGCCTAAGAACCATGGTTTGAGGTTCGATTTCCCAGGACCCACGTTAGCCAGATGCACAAGGGGGCGCATGCATCTGGAGTTCGTTTGCAATGGCTGGAGGCCCTGGCGACCTATTCTCTCTCTCTCTCTCTTCCGCTTTCTCTCTCTGTTACTCTCAAATAAATAAATAAAATAAACAAAAAATTTTTAAAAAATAATATTTATGTGAGAGAGAAAGAGGCTGAGAGAAAGAGAATGGGCATGCCAGAGTTTCTAGCTACTGCAAACAAACTCCAGACACATTGCCACCTAGTGCATCTGGCTTTACATGGATACTGGGGAATTGAACCTAGGTCCTTAGGCTTTGCAGGCAAATGCCTTAACCACTGAGCAATCTCTCCAGCCATTTTTTAAAGTTTATTTTTAAAAAATTATTTATTTACTTGAGAGAGAGCAAGAGAGGGAAAGAAGGAGAGAGAGAGAGAGAATGGGCACAGCAGGGCTTCCACCCATTGCAAACAAACTCCAAACACATGTACCACCTTGTTTGTGTATTTGGCTTACATTGGTCCTGGGGAATTGAACTGACATCCTTTGACTTTGCAGGCACATACCTTAAGTGCTAAGCCATCTCTCCAGCCCCTTGAACTTTATTTTTATTTATTTGTGAGGGAGAGAGAGAATGGGCACGCCATATCCTCCAGCCACTGCAAACAGTTTCCAGATGCGTATGCCCCCTTGTACAGCTGGCTTATGTGGGTCCTGGGGAATTGAACTGAGGTCCTTTGGTTTTGCAGGCAAACACCTTAACCTCTAAGCCATCTCTCCAGCCACCACTACCCCCCCCCCATTTTTAAAATTTTTGGTTTTTCAAGGTAGGCTTTCGCTCTAACCCGGCTGACCTGGAGTTCACTATGTAGTCTCAGGGTGGCTTTGAACTCATGATGGTCCTCTTACCTCTGCCTCCCAAGTGCTGGGAGGCAGGGTTGGTGGGTTGGTTTTCAAGTCTGCTTTCTTTTTTTTTTTTTTTTTTTTAGGTACAGTCTCACTATAGCCCAGGCTGACCTGGCACTTGGTCTGTATTCCCAGGCTGGCCTTGAACTCACAGCGATCCTCCTACCTGTGCCTTCAAGTGCTGGTATTAAAGGTGTGCGCCTCCACACCCAACAAGTCTGCTGTTTTGTTAGATTACATGCTCCAATGCTGAAATTTATATGCAAAAGTAGCATCGTCCTTCTCTCATTGCCATGCAATCTGAAATTATGACATGGATTTCCTTCTCTCATCTGTTGCTTTTTTTGGGGGTGGGTACTGGGGATCACGCCCAAGGCTTCACTCATGTTAGGGAAGTGCTCTACTACTGAGCTATATCTTCATTTCTTTAAAGATGTTGTTTTAAAGTCTTTTTTATATTTTATTTATTTATTTGCAGTGGAGAAAGAGAGAGAGGGAGAGAGAGAGGGAGAGAATGGGTATGACAGGTCTTCCCAGTCCCTGCAAACAAACCCCAGATGCATACACTGCTCTGTGCATCTTGCTTATGTGGATACTGGGGATTTGAATTCAGGTCGTTAGGCTTGGCAAGCAAGCGCTGTAACTGCTGAGCCATCTTTCTAGCCCTTGTTTTGGTTTTTGAGGTAGGGTCTCACTCTAGCCCAGGCTGACTTGACACTCACTTTGTAGAACCAGGCTGACCTCAAACTCATAGTGATCCTACCTTTGTCTAAGTGCTGGGATTAAAGGCATGTGTCGCCATGTTGGGGTAAATTTTTTTTTAAAATTTTATTAGCATTTTCCATGATTATAAAAAATATCCCATGGTTATTCTCTCCCTCCCCCGCACACTTTCCCCTTTGAAATTCCATTCTCCATCATATTACCTCCCCATCTCAATCATTGTACTTACATATATACAATATCAACCTATTCAGTATAAATTTTTAATCAGTTTTATTTATAGTTATTTGCACGTGTGTGTGTGTGTGTGTGTGTGTTTAGATTTTAGGATCTTTTGTCATTGCAAACAAAACACCAGATGCATGCACTACGTTTTTCTTAGTGTTTTTTCAAGGTAGGGTCTCACTCTAGTCCAGGCTGACCTGGCACTCACTGTTTAGTCCCAGGCTGGCCTCAAACTCACATCAATCCTCCTGCTTCTGCCTCCCCAGTGCTGGGATCAAAGGTGTGTGCCACCATGGCCAGCTCTACACTACTTTTTGTGTCTGGCTTTACATGGGTAACTGGGGAATTGAACTCTGGTTGGTAGGCTTTGCAACTAACCACTGGACCATCTCCTCAGCTTCCTAAAAATATATATTTTTTTTAAATTTTGAGACAGGACTTCCTAAATTGCACACACTAGTCTCTACCTCACAATGTGACGCAGGTGGGCAGAATGTGCAATCCTCTGCTTCATCTTCCTGAGCACGGAGCATTAGGTATGTTCCATCACACCCAGTTCTTCTCTAAATACGAGCAGAATACCTCTTGGTGGTGCATGACTTTAATACCAGCACTTGGGAGGCATAGGTAGAAGGAAGGCTGAAGAAATGGCTTAGTGCTTAAGGAGCTTGTTCACAAAGCCAAAGTATTCATGTTCGGTTTCCTAGGACCCACGTAAGCCAGACACACAAGGTGGCATAGGTGGAAGGATTGCTGTGAGTTCAAGGCCACCCTGAGACTACATAGTGAATTCAGGTCAGCCTGTGCTAGAGTGAGACCCTACCTCGAAAAAAAAGGGGGTGGGTGGGTGTGGTGGTGCATGCCTTTCATCCCAGCACTCAGAGGCAAAGGTACAAGGATAACCGTAAGTTCGAGACCACCCTGAGACTATATAATGAATTCCAGGTCAGCCTTGGCTAGAGTGAGGCCCTACCTAAAAAAACAAAAAAAGCAGTATAGCAATTTATCAATTAAATTCTTTAAAGTCAGAGCCTGTGTAAAGAATGTATGTACATATTCATTGAATTCATAGTTTTGAAAACACTGTGGTCAACACAAGGAGACAAGGGTTCTCACGGAGGGCATAAGTGAGAGGAGAACGAAGGTTCTAGGGAGGGCACAGGTGAGAGAGGAGAATAAAGGTTCTGGGGTGGGCACAGGTGAGGGGAGAACACAGGTTCTAGGGTGGGCACAAGCTAGAAAGGAGGACAATGTTTTACCAGCCACAATCTCATTTCTCTGAAACAAACTTGGCATCCTACAATTAAATTCTGACACTAACTTCCAGACTTAGGGCAGATCCCATACATTAAAGATTGTGTTCTACCAGCGTCTGCCCTGCCTCAGACACCGGCCACAATGGACTTTCCATCTTATCTGCACTTCTGCCTGGCCTCCGGTAAATGCAGGTGTTCCTATGACTCAGACTTGGTGATTCCCTAGAACAATCCACATGTCTCAAGAAAGCACTACACTTATGATTCTAGATTCTTATGAATGATATAGGTTGGCATCCAGGAGAAGTACACTGGGCAAGGCTCACAATGGCCCAAGCACAGGGACTTGCTCGGGTTGGTTGCCTCACCTTCCTGTTGTATCAGCACATTTACCAGGAAGCTCTCCTAGCCTCCTTGTCCTAGGTGTTACTGAGCTCCAGCACATTGACGTGATTGATTAAACCGTTGGCCATTGGATTCAGTCTTTAGTGGGTGGTACTGAAAGTCCCAGGCCTCTGTCCTTATCACCAGTCCTTCTCTTGCAGTTCTCTGTAGTCACCTTGAATTTTCTCCTTAGCATAAACTTAGGAAATGACAAGGACTTTTTAGTAGAAGAGTGTATTTTGCCTTTTTTTTTTTTTTTTTTTTTGGCTTTTTCTTCCGTAGGCTGCTTTGGCATGGTTCCTGCGTCACCATCTTAACCAGAAGTCCAAATTTTTGTGTTTTTTTTTAAATAAATCGTTTTACTTTTTTTTGAGTTTTTGTTTGTTTGTTTTGGTTTTTCAAGGTAGGGTCTCTGGCCCAGGCTGACCTGGAATTCACTATGTAGTCTCAGGGTGACCTCAAACTCATGGTGATCCTCCTACCTCTGCCTCCCGAGTGCTGGGATTAAAGATGTGTGCCACCACACCCTTTTTTGATTTTTTGAGGTCAGGGTTTCACTTGAGCCCAGGGTGAAATGGAATTCACTAACTGTGGTGATGTGATTCAGGTGTCCACCATAAACCTAGGTGTTCTGAATGCTAGATGCCCCTTGGAGGCCGTGTATTGTTGGGGGCAGGCTTATGAGTGTTATAGCCAGTTTCTCCTTGCCAGTGTTTGACATACTCTCCTGTTGCTATTGTCCACCTTATGTTGGCCAGGGGGTGATGTCCACCCTCTGCTCATGCCATCAATTTCCTCTGCCATCATCATGCTTCCCCTCAAGTCTGGAAGTCAAAATACCACCCCCCCCAAAGCTGCTCTTGGTTGGGTGGTTTCTGCCAGCAATGTGAACCTGACTGCAACAGTAATGTTAGTACCGAGGAGTGGGATTGCTGCTAGACACCTGACTGTGTACCTTTTGGAGTTGATTTTCAAGAGGAATAGGAGGATTTGAAACCTTGGCCTAAGAGATGCCTTGCAGTGCTGTACATACAGCTTGATGGACCATTCTGGTCAGTTGAAAGACCTGAATGCAGTAAGAACTATGGACTGTGAGGTTTGGTTTATGAAGGTGAGAAAGAGCTGAGCTTGGACTAGGCTAGAAGCAGTTTGTGTGAGAGGTTTACTATTATTATGCCCATGTCCTGAGAATTTGTGCAGGGTTGCAGTGCATAGAAATGGGCTGGTGTGTGCAGAGGGATATGGCACAGAAAGAAATCTTTAGGCCAAAACTGCTGCCAATTATATGAGAGATTACAACCATTGAGACTGGGTCAGATGACCTTCACCGGGGCAACAGGAAGAGTGTAGACTCTTTTGAAGGGGCCTGAGTGCTCAAGGAGTGTCCTGTTCTTCAAAGTCTGTGTTATTTCCCCCTGGATTAACAAATTGGCACCCTACCTGGTACTGTGGAGTATAAGAAATGCAGGAAAGAGAGGGTCATTGAGTTTGCAACACAGTGTTGTGTTTTGGAAATGGCCATGGGCAGTGTGAAGCAGGGTTGCTTGCATGGGGACCTGATGGAGCCATGAGGACGAACTGTGCATTGCAGTGGAGACCCAGTGGAGATGCCGGGACCACGAGATGGCTGCCAAGGAGCTGCCGGCCCCGATGAAGTTTCCCAGGACTGTGAGTAGCCTAGCTGGAGGGGCGGAATTGGAATGCCAGAGACTTGTTGCTGGTTAGAATTATCAGGCTTGGAGATTTGTCGGTGACTGGAGTTGTTGGATTTGAAGCTACAGAGTTTGATGTTTTCCCTGGTTGTTTTAAACCTTGTATTGGCCGAATATGTCTTTGCTATGCCCAGTGCCATCTTTTGCAGTGTGAATGTTTATTCTGTGCCATTATGGGTTTGGGGGGGGGGATTTTTTGGCATTATGGTTCAGTTAAAATATCTTAGACTATGGAGATGTATGAACATCATTGGGATTGATAAAAACTATGGGAACTTTTAAAGTTGGATTGATGCATGGCATTTTACATCCTGTATTGTTATCAGTTTAGGGGGCCAGGGGTGGAATGTGGTGGTTTGATTCAGATCTCCCCCTTAAACTTAGGTGTTCTGAATGCTAGGTTCCCAGCTGATGGCAGTTTGAAAATTAACACCTCCTGGAGGGAGTGCATTGTTGGGGGCAAGCTTATGGGTATTAAAGCCAGTTTCCCCTTGCCAGTGTTTGACACACTTTCCTGTTCCTATTGTCCACCTTAAGTTGGCCAGGAGGTGATGTCCACCCTCTGCTCATGCCATTGTTTCCCCCTGCCCTCATGGAGCTTCCCTTAGAGTCTGTAAACCAAAATAGCTCCCCCCCTTTTTTCCCCCAAATGTTCCTCTTGGTTGGGAGATTTCTGTCAGCAATGCAAACCTGACTGCAACACTAATTTAGTCTCAGGATGGCCTCAAACTCATAACAATCCTCCTACCTCTGCCTCCTGAGCGCTTGGATTAAAGGTGTGTGCCACCATGTCTGGATTATTTATTTATTTATTTTTAGGGCCTCACTCTAGCCCAGGCTGATCTGATCACTATGTAGCCTCAGGCTGGCCTCAAACTCACAACAATCTTCCTACCTTTGCCTCCCAAGTGCTGGGATTAAAGGCATGCTCCACCATGCATGGCTTTTTTATTTAAAAAAATTATTTATTTAAAGAGAGAGAAGGAGAAAGGGACACAGAGAGAGAATGGGTGCGCCAGGGCCTCTAGCCACTGCAACCAAACTCTAGACGCATGCAACGTCTTGTGCATCTGGCTTTATATGCTTACTAGGGAAATGAACCTGGGTTCTTTGGCTTTGCAATCAAGTGCCTTAACCACTAAGCCATCTCTCCAGCCCAGTTTATTTATTTTTATTTTTTCCACACACATCTTGACATGAGTGATTCTTGGCTCAGCTTCAGTGCCCAGAGTGTTTCCTTCTTCTAGGTTGGACTCTGGCCTTTCCAGATTGCCAGTATGTGATATCTCAGTTTCCAGCCACTCCTCTTTTCTTTCTGGTCCTTCCTGGGAATTACCCATGTTTTTTTCTTTACTTCCTCCTCAGCTGCATGAGACAGAGGGACCTTATTTTGTCCTCCAGCCTCGAGCGCCTTATTTCCACTGCTTTTATCCCTAGCTGTAGATTTCTTGGCTCCGTCACCTGGATTGGTAGCTTTGTCTCTTGCTCTTCATGTACCATAAGCTCCCAAGGTTCCCGGAAGGCCAGGGCGCTATCTCTCTTGGTATTGCTGTTTTAAGGAGCAATGAAGTATCTCTATGTCAGAAAATATGAAGATAAATGGAGATCTCTGATTTGAAGGGATTTTTATTGACATTCCAAAAAGTTAGCTTTGAGAGCCCAGACCCTTTTTTATCTTTTGTGTGTGTGTGTGCTTATACAAATATTTATTAACTGAATTTTACTTTCCAATTCACTTTGCAATGCTGGAGGATGAAACCCAGGGCCTTGTTCATGTGGGACCAGCATCCTACCCGTCAGCCACACCTCCAACCCAGCACAAGAAGCCTTTTTTCAAAGGCAAGAAGCTAAAAGCTTTCATTTTATCTGAAGAATAATCATGCAATATGGAGGCTATAAAATTATTTTATTTCAGGGGCTGGAGAAATGGCTTAGTGGGTAAGAACTTGCATGTGAAGCCTAAGGACCCTGGTTCAAGCCTTGATTCTCCAGCACCCATGTTAGCCAGATGCACAAAGCGCGTGTGCGTCTGGAGTTCGTTTGCAGTGGCTGGAGGCCCTGGCGTGCCCATTTTCTCTCTCTCTCTCTGCCTCTTTCTCTCTCTGTCTGTTGCTCTCAAATAAATAAATAAATATCATTTTATTTCAAATGTGAAAATATAAATACTACTCACATATAAAATTTGAGAGTATTGAGGCATCCAAACATTAAAGTCTAGGTTTATAAATGTAAGCCAATTGACATAATATTCATAGCAAGTATAAATATCAAGAATCATATTCCTTAAGTGGTTTAAAATAGTGGGGGAAATAATGTACTTTGTCAAGCACAGAACTGTAGTGTCTGGCGCTGTGGAACCCTCCAAGCTCTCTGTGCTAAAGGAGGGCTACTTGAAGAAAGGTTATTTCGTGGTCAGGGGCAGATATTGGGTAAATGACCCAATCTATTCTTGACCAGTAAGACATGAGAAAAGGTTTGCTGGGAGAAACTGCGAGGAAGAGCTTGCCGGCTCTGTAATGAAGACAGAAAAAACACCGCTCAAGTCTTTTTTGTGACTGCTGCCAGGTCTCAAGCAGCCCAGAGCTCAGCTACCATGCTCATTCTACCAGCCCAAGAACACAGATGGTGGAAAGGGAAAGTCGGACACTACAGGACCCTGCCTTTCCTGAGCTTCTTATGTGGCGTGACACGTTCCCTTTTGTTTAACCCATTTGATCCAGGGCTTTTTGTTACTTGCTCCCAAAGCATCCCAAATGAAACAAGAACCAAAGGTAGAAAAAAGGCAAACATGAATGGATGGTGATGGTGTAGTAGGTATTTTCTAAAATTCCTCCTCTTAGTAACTCAATCTCATTCACAGTCATTTTATTTATTTATTTATTGGGTTTTCAAGGTAGGGTCTTGTTCTAGCCCAGTCTGACCTGGAATTCACTATGCAGTCTCAGGGTGGCTTCAAACTCACAACAATCCTCCTACCTCTGCCTCCTGAATGCTGGGGTTAATACCTGGCAATTTTATTTATTTTTAATGTTTTTATTTTATTTTATTTTATTTATTTGACAGAGAAAGAGGGAGAGAGAAAGAGAGATAGAGAGAATGGGCGCACTAGGGCCTCCAGACACTGCAAACAAGCTCAAGACGCGTGCACCCCCTTGTGCATCTGGCTAACATGAGTCTTGGGGAATTGAACCTGGGTCCTTTGGCTTTGGAGGTAAACACCCTAACCACTAAGCAATCCATCCAGCCCATTTTATTCATTTTTATCTTTTGCCACGCATATGGTGTGTCTGTGCTCTGTGCTCATGTGTGTGCAGGCATGCGTGAGCCACAGCGTGTGCATGTGGAGATAGAGGACAGCCTTCAGTGTCAGTCTTTGCCGTCCCTCTCATGGGGCACGGTCTTGCCCTGCTCACCGCTGTCCGCCAGGCTAGCTGGCCTGCAAACTTCGTGCCGATTCTCTGTCTATACCCCCTTGGCCCCCAGGCATGCTAAGGTTACAGATGCTGCACTACAGTGTCCAGCCTTATGTGGGCTCTGGGGATAAGAACTCAGGTTCTCATGCTTAAACAAGTGCTTTATCCTGAGCCTTCCCCCACCCCTTAGAGTCTTTTTCTTTCCAGGCAGGGTCTCCCTCTAGCCCAGGCTGACCTGGACTTCAGTATGTAGTCTCAGGGTGGCCTTGAACTCATGGCAATCCTCCTACCGCTGCCTCCTGAGTGCTGGGATTTAAAGGCGTGTGCCACCATGTGTGGCCCTTACAGTCATTTTGAAGTTTATACAATCCTTTTCCCTAAATTATCATTCACATTTTTTTTTACATGATTGCATCTAGCCTTCCCATAGATGCCAAAAAAGGCCAACAGAACGAAGAGGAGCTGCTGCTGAATCTAGACCCCGTCAGGAAATGCACAGGGTGTTCCTTCCTGCAACCACTTTCAGAGCCGTGGCAATAAGCTTCTCCCCCAAGAAGCCTGTGGAGATGGGAAGAATCTGACACTCTTCTGGTGGTCTTTACAAATTAAAAACAAGTGAGAACTTTCTAAATATATCCTTCATTTATTTGCCTCCTGTCATATTGAAAACATTTAAAAATATTTATTTGCATATGTATGTGCCCGTGCGCGTGTGCGCGTGCGTGTATTCACACACGTGCCAGGGTCTCTTTCTGCTGCAAACAAATCCCCGTCTGGCTTTGCATGGATGTCTGCAGAATTGAACTCAGGCTGGCAGGCTTTGCAAGTAAGTGACTTTAACCACTGAGCCTTCTCCACAGCCCCCTGTACATTTTTTTCTTTTTTTTTCAAGGTAGGGTCCCCCTTTAGCATAGGCTGACCTGGAATTCACTATGGAGTCTCAGGGTGGCCTTGAACTCACGGAGATCCTCCTACCTCTGCCTCCTGAGTGCTGGGATTAAAGGCGTGTGCCACTGCACCTGGCTTCCACTGTACATTTTTAATAACCTTAAAAATAACAAAGTGCTTAAAAATGCAAAGTGCTAAATATAGGTTCAGCACATGGTAGTTTTAGCTACCATTCTTTGCAGGGTTCCACTGAGATTAAAATACTGCGCTAAATCTCGCACTCAAATGCCCCTGTGTTTCTGAGGTTCTTGGTGGTTTACTAACAAGCCAGCTTGCCTTCCTATCACTTGATTTTGCTTCTTTCCTCTTATCAGCACACTTGAAACCTTTCCACTCAGAGCTAGTGATGCCTTTCATGCTCATAAACAAGCATCCACTTTGGCACTTCTTATGACAAAAAACCCATATGAGAAGGCAGGCATGCCTAGTGGGCTTCCCGGGCGGATGGGTTTTTCTGTCAGATCAGGCAGGGTTTCATCATCCACCATCCTTAGGGTGTGACCGTTGAGTTGGACAGATCTGTGAGGAGGGAAAATACACCCGAGTCACACAAGGTGTGCACACACTGTGAGCCCCATAATGGAAAGTAATTTGAGACCAAAATTTGAACAGCCTGTGTTTTATACTTTGTATTTCAACACGATGGTGAGGTGCTTGACCCAGATGGAACAGGACAGATTATACATGTAACTTTACAGTTTGTTGTTTGAGACAGTGTTGAGGCTGGCTTAGAACTCCTGCCCATCTCTGCATCACTTCTCTGAGTGCTAAGATATAGGCATGAGCCACCACACCCAGCTTCTTTATCTTTTTTTTTTCTTTTTTGGCATCATAAAACAGTTACCTTTTAAAAAAATTTTTATTAGCATTTTACATGATTATAAAAAAATATCCCATGGTAATTCCCTCCCTCCCCCCCACACTTTCCCCTTTGAAATTCCATTCCTTTTTTTTTTTTTTTTAAGCCCCTCCTGCCTCAGGTAGGGTTCTGCTCAAACCCAGACCGATCTGGAATTCACTATGTTGTCTCAGGGTGGCCTCAAACTCACTGCACTGGGGTTAAAGGTGTGTACCGTGATGCCTGGCCTTTCTTTCTTTCTTTTTTTTTTTAATTGTTGATAACTGACAAGATTAATGTCTATTTATGCCACATATGTACTATACATAGAATATTTAGTGTCTTGTAGACAGAAAGCATTATGCAAGTGCTACATGTCATTATGGTTTAGATAAATAAACCTAACAAGC